>NC_091504.1:9629224-9782442 GCF_947461875.1 Haliaeetus albicilla | reverse complement strand
AATCAGTGTTTGGTTTTTCAAAACTATTCATGCTGCTGTTGACTTTCAGTTGCTCCCTCCTGTTACAAGCCTGCTGTTTGCTTTGCCTGGTGAACTAGTCATTCGGGTGAGAAACCCCCCTGGTCTTGCCTGACTCGAGAACTGTTTTGTTGCATATTCTGTGCCTTCGGCCTTTATCTCATGAGCTTTGAAGCAATGCCTTACCAAAGGCTCAAAGCAAGTCGCAGGTACGGTGCGGTAAGTTGTGTTTCCGCTACTGATTGTTACAGAACACCTCCAAGGGACTTGGGGAACTTTTTAGTAAGGTTCTGCCCGCTCATATGTCCGATTGAGTTGTTACACTTAGCAGAAAAAGCCGCATCTGTAAATCCTGACTGTGGTGTGTGAGCTGTGTGTCAGAGGTTGCCTCAGTCTCTTTGGGAGACCCTTGCTAATGGTGGCTCAAACGACAGGAACAGAGACCTGAGCAGCTCTGCTCGGAGACAGCAAGGTGAGAGCCACAAGCTGGGACTGGCAGGATCAGGTTGAGCATTAGAAGTTTTCCGCAGGCAGATGGTGCAGTGTGGGACAGGTCTCCAGAGCGGCGGTGGATCTCCATCTTGAAGGTTTTCAAGATCTGGCTGGACAAAGCCAGGCCTGACCCCTTCAGGGGTTGGCAGCAGTCCTGCTGCAAGCGGGAGGTGGGTCTAGGGACCCCTTCCACCACCACCCTGTCATTCTCTGATTGTTCTCTTGTTTCTTGCAGGAAGAAGAAGGTGAGGATGCAGATATCTCTTCTGGTCCCTTGGTCATTAGCCACAAGATGCCTTCTGCCCAAGCCTTTCATCACTTTGCTCCTCGTTACTCTGAGATGGGCTGTGCTGGGATGCAGATGAGAGATGCCCATGAAGAAAACCCCGAAAGCATCCTCGATGAACATGTACAGCGTGTGATGAAAACACCAGGCTGCCAGTCTCCAGGACCTGGCCGCCACTCTCCTAAGCCACGGTCCCCAGAAAGTGGCCACTTAGGAAAGCTGTCAGGGACACTAGGAACAATTCCTCCAGGGCATGGCAAGCACGCAACAAAATCAGGAATGAAACTGGATGCAGCTAACTTATACCACCATAAACACATCTACCACCACATCCATCACCACAGTGTGATGAAACCAAAAGAGCAGATTGAGGCCGAGGCCACGCAGCGAGTGCAGAACAGCTTTGCTTGGAATGTAGATTCACATAACTATGCAACAAAGTCACGAAACTACACTGAAAACTTGGGCATGGCCCCTGTCCCCATGGACTCTTTAGGCTACAGGTGAGTCAAGGCAACACCCAACGGGAGTTCCCAGAGCCATGGCTTCTCTAGAAAGCTCTTTCATAAATGCGCTGTAGCATGCTGGTGAAACAGGGTGGTTGAACCACGTTTTCTCGTGAAAGCCTATGCTGGGACATGGTTTAAGGGCCTCCCACTGCTCTTCCTCTTCAGAAATTGGTATGTCCCCCCATAACCCTTATAGACCCCTTTTCACCTCTGTGACCTGGTGCTGAAAGACACCCTCTAACCAGGATTTTTAATGGGCTTGGTTATAAAGTAGTTTTTCTGCTCCTTAAAGCAGTGGAGGTGCTTAGAAATTGCAGATGCTGGTCTACTTCCCTGTGCATCAGGAGTTGCTAAGTATAGGGCTGTGCCTCGGGGTCTGGGTAACAGAAACCAGTCTCCTAAGGTATTTATGAGAGGACAAAAAAGCCCTCCTTATTGCAAGGCCTAACTCATTCACCAGAAGCGCTCCTTTCTCATCCTAACAAAGTGATGGATGCTACGATGCTGGCGTGGCATACTGTCCCAAGGAGATGTTCTCTGGGGCAGGGGACCCTCTGCCCAGGAAAGACATATTGCTGCCCTACAGTCTTTTGTCCGTCTTCCTGTGGCCATTTGAATTCCTCTGTCCCCTCTGTGCTGAGGGGAGAGGGTGAAGATCCTTCTCTGCTGTAGGTTTTGCTAGTCCTGTTACTGGATGACTGCAAAGGTAAGAGCAAAGCCTGGGGCTTCCCAGGATAAGGGATGGCCATGGAGCAGCCACAGGGGAGACCTGTGCTCACCTTGAGCTTGGCTGGCTCCCCAAGGCTGTGGTTTTGGGGTGATGCTTTGCAGTGTACCAGGGGTGGGATATTTAGTGAAGGCAGGCAGCTGCGTCTGCGGCAGGCAGCTGCGTCTGCAGCAGGCAGGACCAGCTTTCCAGGGCGGCAGGAGGGAGGCAGAGCGCAGAGACAGCTGAAGCTAGCTGCTCTCTGGGGAGGGAGAAGCAGTTAAATCTGCCCTGTTTCTGTGGGGAAGGGATTGTTGCTTCAACAGAGCATCAGGCCACAGCATGCTCAGGCCATGCTGGATCAACCCAAAGCCCCATCTAGACACAGGACTTCTCTCTAGCACCGACTACAGCACGTATTCAAGGGGATTGTTTAAGAGGGCACATTCAAAGCTGTCCTTCCTCTGGCACAAAATCCCAGGTCTTGACAGTCCCCAGGTTAGGAGCTTCACAAGACAAGAGTTTGCATCCAAACAGTCTTGTTTGGCAGCCAGCAGTCTCTTGCAGTGGCTTGTCTGGCTCTTTGTTGAACCCAGCTGGGCTGCTGTCCCCCCAGGTCCCCACGGCAGTGTCTGCAGGGTGATTACAACCTGTGGAAAAAGGCTTCTTTCTGTTTGCACTGAATCTGCTGCTGGAGAACTTCATTTGATATCTGCTAGTCCTCATGTGGGGAGAAGCAAAGAAGTTGTCAGTTTGCCCTGCCTTTGTAGATCCCTCTCCAAGTTTTTTCCCCAGAAAATCAGCAAAGCTGTCTGAGGGCCTGTTACTCCTCTGTGGTGTTAAGGTTATTTTTCTATGTGTGTTAGTGAGCATGCAGAAGCAGAAGTAGGGAGGTCCTATGGACTAAAGCAGGTGGGTGATTAGGACAGTGGGGTTCCAATGAAATTACAGGCTGTGGCAATGACAGGCCAGCACGGGTGAATTCTGTGTGGCCTTGTGAGCATGGGGCTGCCCAGCTGGGCACACGGGCATGCATGTGGGCAAGGAGCGGTGGGGTTTCTGTAGGAGCCTTCACTGCCACCACAAGCGTAGCCAGAGTGTCAGTTACTGGCTGGTGTCCATCTGGCTATAGTGTTTGAGGTGGCTGTGCTTCCCAGTGCACGAGAGCCTGAAGAAGGCAGCCCCCCACCAGCCAGGATGCGATCTTCCACCATGATGTGAAGCCTTGGTTCAGGTTGGGGTGAGAAGCGAATGTTGGGTATGGCAAATCAGCAGTCTTGGGGTATCAGTGAATCTGGGGGTGATGGGTAGGGCTCAGGTTTCAAGCAGTGGTCTGACATGGAGAGGCAGCCGATGGATTGCAGCACCAAGATTAGCCTCCTGCTCTGAGCAGAGACAGGGGTTTTACACAACCCTTCGTGTGGCAGATCTGCTGGGCTTTTTGCCACGTTGCTGTGGCTCATTTGCCCAGAGGAGAAGCTCCCTTTCCCTGCAGGTGGCTGGATGGAGGACCCTGCTGTGCCTAGGTCTGGCTGGTCTTGCTCTTAGCCTCATAACTGCAGCATGGTTGGTTTGAGCTATGGTAGAGCCAGGGGTCTGTGGAAGGCAGCCAGGGCCACATCTGCACTGCAGGCAGCACCAGACCCCGGCAGGGCTGAATATGTCTGGAGGTAGACATGTCCATCCTCTGCCGCGCTCTGCCGTGGTGTGGCTTAGGCAAAGCGCTAATGTCTCAAGCTTTGTTCTTGCAGTGGGAAAGCAAGTCTGCTCTCAAAAAGAAATGTTAAGAAGACCGATTCAGGGAAAAGTGATGGTGCCACCTATGAGATGCCAGGATCTCCTGAAGACGTGGAGAGAAACCAGAAGATCCTTCAGTGGATCATAGAAGGAGAGAAAGAGATCAGCAGGCATAAGAAAACAAACCATGGGTAAGGGCTGGCAGAGTGAGGGGTCTTCACACTGTTGTATTGCATCTCCTGCACAAGGCTGTCCAGCAGTCTGCCTTGTTCCTGGAGACCTTGGGAAGACAAGAATTCACCAGGCACAAGCATTTAGACCCTTTGGAGACTGAGGATGCTCGGGGGCTCTAGGGGCTGGTTTTTCTGAGAGATGACTTGTGGCCATGAGGGGAGGTTGCAGCCCCAGGGGAATCTCACAAATTGCCACTATGGTTCCAGGGTGGATAACATGGCATGCAGTAGGTAGTATTTTTCCTTTAAGCATTTGCTGTGTGTAAATGCCTGTTACTCCTGCAAGGTGCTGGGAGAAACATAGGACCTACTGCACTTTAGCCATTGGTCCTGAGTAAGCAGTTTAGCGCAGCTCAGGGTTGTCAGTCATTTTGGCTTGCTGGGAGCATCCTCTGGGATGGCCTCACCTGCCTAGAGGGGAGCCAGGGACATGGCTGTCTCAGGAATCTCGCTGCAGTCAAACAGATCTCCTATGGGCACAGATCCTTAATCACAGTCTGGTCAGTCTGGCAAAAAACGGTGCTTGCTGTGTGTTGACAAGAGAGATCTAGGGTCTCATTCCCTCTGGCACAGCTGCACTGGTGGCTGAGTGCTGAGACTGCTGGTGGTTTCTTCTCTTGCTTGATGGTAGATGCCAGGGTGGGTTGCACTGCAGGCATCTGGGACCGAATGCCAGGGCCATGCGCAGTGCCAGGCTACCATGAAGTCAGGCAGCAGGTTCTGCCACTGGAGCTGGGGAAGGATGAGCACATCCTGGCAACATCCCTTTCCCTGGAGATGCCAACCAGTGGCTCATGGAGACGCTCCCAAGCTGGGAACGTTGGCAACACATGGGAGGGCATCTTCTGAGGCGATGTCATAAATGGTGGAGCTGCTTTTTGCTGGTTTTATTTTTATGTATTGTGCACTTGATGAGAGCCCATAAATGGATCAGTGGGCTTTGTGTCAAGGTTGGGTTGCTCACCCTGACGTCTCAGGGCTTGCTGTCTTGAAATCTTCTCTAGAGGTGGATGGTGCTCCCCTCTCCCTCAGAAGCCACACTGTAAGGAGCTTCGCAGTGGTGCCCATGGTCAGCTGCAGGAGCAGTAGGTCCATCTAGGAGTGACTGTGTGCCTGTGCAAAGCAGCTCGGTGGTCCATGTAAAACTTTTGTGTTTGTGTGTAGCTCTTCAGGTGCCAAGAAGCAGCTGTCCCATGATATGGTCCGACCCCTCTCCATTGAGCGACCTGTTGCGGTGCATCCATGGGTCAGTGCCCAGCTCCGAAACGTCGTCCAGCCTTCTCACCCCTTCATCCAAGATCCTACCATGCCGCCCAATCCAGCCCCCAACCCTCTCACCCAGCTGGAAGAAGCTCGCAGGAGGTTGGAGGAGGAGGAAAAAAGGGCTGGAAAACTCCCCCTTAAACAAAGGTACAGAAATAGGGTCTGATTGTGCGTGGGAGGGAAGGGGGAGACTGTTCTGAAGGTGGGCAGCTGGGGGAGATATCCGTGTCCTCTGCTCTGGTCTCCAGCTCCCAGCACCAGCTGGGTGGAGGCACATGCAGGGAGGTCAGAGAAATCTGCCTCAGTCCCTCTGATGTGGTGGTGCAAATGCCAAAACCCACCTTGAGGGCCTGGGCTTGTGGTTTGTGGATGAAGAGGCTGGAAATGCTCCTGGCAGGGTGGGGAAGGGACTGCTGAAAGCTTGAGGAGGAGCTGGGCAGGGGGAGCATGTCTAGAAGGCGCATGGTACAGGAGAGCTCTCTTCCCCTGGTACTTGCTGACTCTCCACTCATTCACACTCGCATGATGATTTCAAAGGTTGGTGCAGGAGCAGAATTCAGCAGGATGCAGCAGAATTAAGTGCAGAAGAAGAATATGTATTTGCTCTTTATCTACATCTCCCACAGGCTTCTGGCACAGGCTGCTCATGGCATCTGGATGAGAGCGCTGCGCTGTAGTCCTGCTGCAGCAGCATTGACTCGCTGCATGGCCGTATCCAAGTCACTGCATCTTTTTGTGACTCAGCTTAATGCCTGTTGCAGAACTAATTCTCCTGCTCCTGTGTTATCTTTCAGGGAACATTATTTGCAAGGCACGTGGAGCTCTCAGATTAAATGCATTTTGGAAGGGCTAGATAATTACTGTTAACAGCTAAAAGCACTTTGTCCATTAAAAACCTTTCACAACTTTATAGCTGTCTTCTGAAAACTTGAAACTTCGCAGTCTGACTCTTAGAAACACAAATGTAATTTTAAAAAGAAGCTCTTTTAATTGCCAAGCTCCAATTATTTTTGCATGCAGTGACCATGTAGCAGACTTCTGTGTATTTATGTCAGAGCATTGATTGAAAGCCAGGTAATTAGAGGGCTCTCCCAAGTCAGGTTAAGCCAAGTTTATTTGATCTACCTTTCAGTCAGTGTAATTGGATAGGGTTTATTAGTAGAGTCATTTATAGTTGTAATAAATTCATGCACCTTCCCCAGAAATGTCTAGATGCAGATGCACACTTTGGAAACACTGGCCTGGGCTATATGCATATGCAGTTAATACTGTAATAATAATTTGGCATGTATTGTAAGTGTAGCCTTTGTAGGAACCCGGTGGCATTGTGGTAAATGCCGTGCAGACCAGCGGGAGGACAGCCTGAGCAGTCTCAGTGCTGGGCTGCTCTGCTTACACTGCCTCTCCATGAGGTCTGGCTCTTCTCCCGGTGATGCAGGGATCCCCCTGACCTGCCCCATGTGTGGAAAAAACAGGGAGGCATGTTCGCCAGTGGGGAACTGCTCATGAAAAGCAAATGTGCCCATGTTCAGTAGCAGGCAAGAATGGATGCAGCAGTCCCCCAAGGGAGCCAAAGATTTCTGAATGTTGAAATCTGTCTGCTGGATTTTGGCAGGATCGGGTGCTCCAGCTGAAGCACGCCTGAGCTAGCAGCTTTTTACAGAGCTCCTGCTATGGTTAGCACAGGAGCCTGCCTGAAAATAGACCCCACAGCTCTTTTGAGAGCAGAGCAGAAACGGAGAGGGGAGCTCACATGAAAACACCATTTATTTCAGTCAGGAGCTTTGAAGAGCCCTGGGAAACTGGAGCCAGTGTCCCAGGTTTGTCAGCAGCCTTGGGGCAGCACACTGCCGGTGGCAAGAGGGGTGGAGGTGAGCCCAGAGGTGTCCTTGAGGCACTGGCTTGAGCTGGCTGCGGGAGGAGAGTGCACCGTGCCAGCTTTGTACGGCCAAGCTGACCTTGCCGGCACAGTTACCCGGCTCACCAGCCGCTCTCCTCCCGCACAGCCCTCGCCAGCAGTGGCCCTTCCCAACTAACTGCCTGCTGCCCTGCATGGGGGTGCCAGCGGCCCCGCTCCCACCCCAGCACTGCCCTGCTAGAAATAAAGGAGGCGCCTGCAGTGCCTGTACTGGGAATCATAAATGTTCTTCCAGAAATCACACTTCTATTGCAGAAAAAGCCTTTCTCTCCCTATTCTGCAGCATTTGAGGGGACACTGATCTCTGAAATAGCTACCTGGCTGCTGCTAGAAAGCAATGCAGGATTAAGTGTCCGGTACTGAATGACCTGCAGATCCAGTATGCCCAGCATTGGTGTCCCAGTGACCATCAGGTTTCTTCCATGTACAGCCAGGCTTTGAGCCATTTTCTGTAGCTCAGTGTCACAGTTCACTTACGTTTGCAGCTGGATGAAGTAATTAGTACCAGCTCTTCAGAGAAAATATTTTTGCAAGCAGTGAGAACGTTAGCATGATCTCAGTTTGGAATTAATTGGGTTGGGCCAAGCCTGGAAGAGGAGCAGAGCTGGCGGCAGGGACATCTCCCAAGGTAACGTCTGCTGGGTGCATTTCAGGCTTTCCAGGGCTGAGTTGGAGCGAGCTGGGCACCTCACCTCTGCATCGCAGTGAGGTTGAATTGGTGCTGTAACCCAGACTTAGTTTCTCTGTCATGGGTTATACAGCTAAGAAATCAGGACTGAGATGCAGATGCAGTAAGTCAGATGAGTGCTGCTGTTTCCTTACTGAGTAACATTTTGTGCTTGCAACAAATGCAGCAAAGGGTGGTGGTACCTGGCTGTGTTTCTGGGTCATGCTGCCACCCAGGAGATGGGTGCAGGTGGAAGCTCTAATGAGTCAGGGCTCAGAGACGGTCTGGTGGCCTGTTTGGGTAAGCTGTGGTCTCAGGAGATCTCTTGGCGATGACAAAAGCGGAGACAGTTGTGTTGCTTCATTCTCCTGAGAGGAGCTCTTGGAAAATTACATTTTCAGTGATTCCATATTCATCAGGCTCTGCTTCAGCCTGCTAGAGATCGGTGGCTGCGGTTTGGCATGTGTGTGTATTCTGTTCCTGGCCAGCCGGTCCCACTGCACGGCCTTGTTCAGCCCCAGAAGCTTGGGGGCACCACAGCCATCCACCCTTGCTTTGATTTATGGCAAAAGTAGGGGCATCCAAAGCCATGGGGATTGGTTTTAACTCTAGCTCTGTGAAGCAGTGCAGAGTTTCCACTTTTGGGGATCATTTTGGGCATCATTTTACAGCACACCTCTGCTCTGGGAAGAGGTGAGCGCTGGAGCCAGGCTGAGCACGTTCCAAAATGGCCTTTCAGGGATGAATTACACAGCAGGAAGAGGAGGAGGAGGAATGAGGCTCCCAGCCACCCGCATGGTCCCCCTCTCGCTTCTACCATGGCAGAGCCTGGGGGTGTCGTCTCCATCTCCCAAGGTGAAAGAGAACAGCGGCCCTGGGGGAAATGGCTTTGTTGCCTGCGCAGGGCTGTGTCCCCAGCCCCCCAGGCACACAGCAGCTCTCTCTTAGTCATGACTTGTTTCCAGTAGGATTAAGAGAAGCTTAGGGACTTTGAGGTTTTCCAAACCCCTTCAATTAACTTCTGGCTCGCAGGGTTCACAGAATTTGTCTGAATTTATGACCCATTTTTCCTTTAAATGCCTCTTTTTTTTTTTTTTTCCAAGGATGACTCAATTCCTTAATGTTTTTCTAGCTAAAGGGCATCCTGTGCTTTGATATGGGAATGGGAGAGGCTCGGAGAGCTCTGCTGGCACCAGGAGCAGACCCTTGCCTCTCAGGAGGCTGCATCTTCTCCAAAGGTCTTCCAGGCAGAGCAGGCACCAGGAAGGTTGTTCAGTTGAACTCTAGACCTCTCATGCCTTTAGAAAGAGGTGAAAAGATCACGTCTGGTCTTGGTTTGCAGTGCTGATGTTTACGTGGGCATGCCATTAAAAAGGTGCTCTGCCCGCAAGCCAATGTTTAAAGGTTAGGGTCAGAGTCATTTCCAAAACTGCGATTACCTCATGTGCTTGGCAAATTCTGGATTTTATAGCAACTTTCCAGTCATGTAAATACAAAATCATCTTTTTTACCCAGCGTGCTTTTAAAATAATTTTTTAAAGCTGCCAAATTTGTTTTATGTGACTTTGAAAGAGAAGGGTGCCTCTGGCTTAGACCACGCATGCCAAGTTACCAATTTGTGTAGGCTGCTCCAATGTTTGTGCAGCATTTACGGCACTCGAGATGAAAGGTTCTACAGAAGGGCAAAGTACCCTGCTTTTTATTATTGCTACTTTTGTCTACTTCTTAAAATGGGGTTAGGACTGGGCTGACGCTTTCAGTCTAGTGATGGCACCACGTAGCAGAACCCCAGTGTGTGGGCTGGAAGCAGAGACCAGACCAACATCCTGAGAGTCAGGAAAACACAGGAGATTTAAAGTCACTGAGGTTTTGGGGATGGCGGCTGCCTTGCCACTCTGTGCGGATGGGACGGGCAGCAAAGCCTCCAAGGACACATCGCGCTGGGAGCTCCATCTCCTCCGACCTCCATCTACGCTGGGAGAGGTGCCCAGGGGAGCCGCAGGGAGCAGGAGCAGTCCTGTCTGCACAGCCCAGCAGATGTAGGTCAGCGGAATGCCGTCCTGAGCTATTTTGGCCACAGCAGCAATAATCCCGAGTAGTCTGAGCGGTGTTTGTGTTACCATCCCCAAGCGTGCATCCAGTCCTGCGTGCTCAGTGCGCACCAGGAGCGTGCTGATGGTGACCTGGGTCTGCTGCCATGGGCCTGGGATGTTCTGCCTTGCCTGGAGCTTACCAATGACTCCTCAAGTCAGCGGTGCTGTGGGAAGGGCCATCCCCTCTCAAAGCCCGGGGACAGGTTTCTTCAGCACCAAGGGCCTGAGCTAGAACCTGCGCCCTCCTTGTAACTGCGGGCTGGCCCCATCCAGCCTTTCCAAGTGCCTTTTGCTCCTTCGCCAGTCTCAGCGTGTGGCTGCATGCCAAGAGAGCTGGTGGTCAGAGCAAAGGATGCTCCTGAGGGCCCTGGGTGTTAATTCGGCAGGTCCATCCAGGCTCTGCAGATACGGGCTGTTGGGCCTGCCCATGCTGGCAGGTGGGCTGATACTCAGCAGGTCGCTTGTATTTTTGCACAGCAGGTTGAAGCCCCAGAAGAGACCAGGCAGCGGCACATCCCAGCCGTGTGAGAACATTGTGGTCGCTTACTACTTCTGCGGAGAGCCGATCCCTTACCGCACCCTTGTCAAAGGGCGCGTGGTAACGCTGGGACAGTTCAAGGAGCTGCTGACCAAGAAAGGGAACTACAGGTAAGGGCATCTCCCCGTGTGCGGTATGGTGCCAGCAGACTGTCAGTGACCCCTGGCAGATGCCGCTGCCAGGATGCAGTGGTGTTGCCCCCACCAAGGCAAAGGAGCGTGATGGAGGTAGGTCAGGGGCTCCTGGAGGTCCCAACAGCCTTCCAGGGGGGCTCTTGCGAGGCATGCTACACTGGCAATGTGGCAGTAGAGCCATGGCTGTTGAAGAGGGAGGTTACAGGGATGGGGCAGATTGGGTTTTGTACCAGAAATGTCCTGCATCATGGTTTGCACCTTCAGCGGAAGCTGCTGAGCTGCCTGCAGGGTACTGTGAGGTCCTGGGCTATTGAGGAGCAGCAGCAGACGGTTCTCAGTCATAGTGTGAGGAGCCCTCCAATTTCCAGAGCCATTTCAGCTCCTCACAAACTTTCCACCAGTGAGGACAGGGAGTTTGGGTCCTGCCGGAGTCCCAAAGTAGCCAGGCATGGGGCGTGTAGCTCTTCAAGTTCCCCCTTCGAAGTAGCAGCTGCCATGGCAAAGCCTGTACGGGCGCCTCCAGCCACTACTTTTGGAAAAGCTCTGAATGGGCTTGGGTTCAGGGCTGGAGCTCCTAAACGTGCCAGCACGGATCCTGACCACTCTTTTTGCTCACTGGGTGAGGGCAGGGGAAAAAGTGTGGCTGCAGTTGCCTCCACATGCACCATGAGCTCAGGGGCTTGGAAGGGCTGTACCCACATTTGGGGACTGCGGTGCCCCCATGACCATTCACCTGCTCTTTTTTTTCCTTTCTGCCCCCATGTTTTGGGTTTTTCAGGTATTACTTTAAGAAAGTGAGTGACGAGTTCGACTGTGGTGTGGTCTTCGAGGAGGTGCGGGAGGATGACACCATCCTGCCCATCTTCGAAGAGAAGATCATCGGGAAGGTGGAAAAGATCGACTAAGCTCCAGGGCTGCCGAGGTGTGAGGACAGGACTGTGAAAGACTCTGGGACCGGAGGAGAGGGCCTGGGGCAGATGCTGGCAGTGCTACTGCCGCAGGTGCCGCGCGAGCCCAGGGCAGAGGGCGGCAGCCTGCTCCGGCACGGACCTGGGCAAGCTCTAGGTTGCCGGTGGACATCGTTTCACCTCGCAAACCTGCCAGTGGGAGCCTGGGCTCCCCTCTCCATACCGAATATAAGTGTAATGTAGCATTGTACAGTGCATTAGAAAGTGTAATATGACCTTGTTTACTAAAGCTGCATATTTTTGATATATTGTAATAAAAGGAAAATATTTCCAATGTCACAGTGCTCTTATGTAAATGTAAAACATACAGGTACTGCAGAACTCGCCCAAAGTGTACAGCCATCCGTCAGACTCCGTCTGCTCCTCGCTTTCACAGCACCCTGCCCCGGCCCCCAGTCGTGGATGGCTTCGGAGCGCTGCCGGGGCAGAACCGCTCTCCCCCCGCCGGCGTGGAAGGGGTGACTCCACTCCGGAGGGGCTGTGGTTCCAGCTCACCTCAGAAGATTATTGAGCCATTTGGAACGAGTCGGGGTCTCGCCTCCCTGGCAGTCTCAGCTGCTGGACATGGTAGGATGGGTTTTTTTTCCTCCTGAGCTTTCTTGTGACCGAGTAAATCCCCGAGGGACAGAAGGGTCAGGGCCAGCTCTCAGGGCTGGGGGCTTCCCACAGTGCAAGGGCTGGCTCGGAGCCGGGGCAGCAGGCTGGGTGCTGGCATCCCACAGCCCCTCGTGTTCATCCCCCCACCCCATGTGCCCCTGGAGAAGGGTTCGCTTCCCAGGAGGGTGCTGTGGGTCCGCAGAGGGCTGGCACCCATGTGCCTGGCGCAGACGTGCCCAGGCCCCTGGTGCCAAGCTCTGGCTTTGGTCAGGGGACTCTTTTTAGGAGAAACATAATAGAGCAGGGAACTGATTAGACACTAAAACTGAGGACAAGAAATGTCTTTTTAGGAGTTCTGTGTCCTTTGGTGGATTCTGTGTCTCAGGGGAGGCAGCATGAGGGCACTGCAGCCTGCTGCCAAGAGCAAGGGGGGGTGTTGATGCCAGTTTGTGGAGCTTGTGTAGGGCCAGGTCACCCAGCGGGGCAGCCGGGGTCTCCTGGGCTTACTCGGATGCAAGAAAGCTGGGGGCTGCGCGGGTGCTCCCACCACCCTGCCCTCTGCTCTGCCTGTCCCCTAGCCTGGGCCCTACCCTGCTCCAGCACGGCTGCAGGTCTGTGCCGGCTCCTCTGGAGTCCAGCCCTCGCCTGCCCACAGAAACCAGGGCAGCCCCCAAAGCCAAGGGGCTTCCATGTCAGCGCTCGCCCTGCCCTGCTCACAGCAGTTGGAGCTGCCGGGGACCCTGGGGCACCACGCCAGAATGCGACTCACCCTGTTTTATATGTCACCGAGTGCCTTTAAAACATGGTTCTGTGACTTGCCTATACGCTACATGAAGTCCAGCAAAAATCCGCAATCGTTTTCAGCCCGGGAACAACGTTATGAGCGGTTTTCCTCCCTGTTTTTTTAAGTTCTGATGGTGTTGTGTCTGGTGAGGTTGTTAACATGCCTGGGATTTCCGTCTCCCCCTTTTTTTCTCAGGGGGTCCCCTGTAAATATGTACAGCGGCCGCGCAGCCCCGGCGACATCTCCTCTGCATTCTCATGTGCTGACTTGTACAATGATCTTTTCAAAGGTACTTGGATAAAATGAAATAAAACCCCACGTCCCACCGCCTGCTGCTTTCTTCCTTCCCCGCGGAGAAGGCACCCGGGCCCCCGGCAGCCTGCTGGAGTGGCCGGAGGATGGGGCAGGTCAGGCAAAGGGCCTGGGCACATGGTGGGGCTGGGGCAGCTGTGGGCTGCCTGGAGGGGTGGCCGGGCAGGTCCTGGCCCCAGGCGACCAACATGTTGCCCCTGGAGGAATCGCCCAGGGTCTGGGATCAGCAGGCCCAGGGGAGAGGGGATGGTGCCAGAGTTTGGAGGGGATGCTGGGGGGGTCCTAGAGGCTGCGAGCCAGGCTTAAAAGGAGCGTGTGGAGCCCCGTGTTGGGCTCTTCTTGCCTTCCCTGGCTGTGACAGCAGCTCCTGGCGCTCCCCTGGGGCTGGTACACGACTGTGGAGCCCTGCAGTGGGAGGGCTGCCTGTGAGCCACGAGGGAGAGAGCCTGGCTGGTTCCCCCATCACCTGCACCCCGGCAGCCCAGCACGAGGTCCAGCCCAGCCCCAGGGCCCTGTCCTCCACAGCCTTGGCCACCCCCTGTCATCGCAGGGCTGCCACGATGAGCGCTGTGGCACACATGAGGCCGTGCTGGCTCAGCACCCCCTTCCACGGGGGCCCAGGGCCAAGCTGCCCTGCGGTAGTGGGGGCTCTGCCCATCGTCAGCCCTGCTCTGTCCCCAGGACATGTGGGTGCTCCCCAAGATGTGCATTCCGCGGTGCTGTGGAGACACAGACACAGACCAGAGCCCGCATCGTTTCCAGGTTGTTTATAGCACGCACCCGAGCGGCACAGGGCTCACAGCTCATCCCGGGATTCGGCCGTCCCAAGCAGACTGGGTTCCTCCCTGCCCGTGCTGTTCTCGGGGGTCTTGGGCACCTGGAGAAGGCAGCAGTGAGGCATAGACAGACACACAGCCCCTGCCTGTCCCTGTCCCTATCCTGCAGGATCCGTCTCCCTGCCCAGCAGAGGCTGGGGGCCACCCCGGGGTGGGTGGGTGTCTCTGGCCTTTGGGGGGGCGGGGGGGGGACAGCACTCACCACAGGCGGCTCCTCGGGCAGCGTTCCCCCATTTTCCAGGAACTTGGAGAAGGTCTCCACGTCTCGGGCGCTTTTGTACTCGACCATCTGGAGCCACGGGATGGAAGGGGGACGAGGGGTCACCCCATCTGGGTGCTGGCAGAGCCAGGGTGGCCCCATGAGTGCCCCCACCTACCTTTCTGCCCGGCCCCGCGGGGAAGTAGTGCAGGGTGGGGAAGCCTTTGATGGTGATGTTCTCCAGCTCGTTGGCCATGGCGTCCAACTCAGCGATGACGATGTCCTCGTGGTCCTTGTAGCGCTCACCCAGCTCCTCCCAGGCAGCTGCCATCGCCTGGCAGTGGGAGCACCACGGTGCATCTATGGGATAGGCACAGTGCCGGGGGATGAGCCGGGGGGCCAGGGGTCCAGGTGCGGCATCCCCCAGGTGAGGAGTCGGGGACAGGGCCGGGGGCTGAGTCCCATGGCAGAGCTCGGGAAGGGCCGCAGGCAGCCCTGGCACTTACAGAACTTGACAAAAACGTTCTTGGTCTCATCAAACGCCACCTGCTCGAAGGTCTTCCCCACCAGAACTTTAACGGGCCGTGTGTCCCAGTCTTCGGGAGGCTCCGCGCTCATCAGGTGGGGCTGTGGGGACAGCCAGGATGGCCACAGCCTGGGCTGAGCGGTGCCAGGGCCCCATAGGGCACAGTGCGGGCCAGGGCAGGGGGCCCTCAGTGTGCAGCCAGGGGTGCTCCTGTGCTGCCTTTTGAACAACCTCTGCCCCTCTGCCACCATCCCAGCTCTGTGTGTCTCCGCATCTATGGTCTTCTGCCTCCTTTCCCGTAACAATCCCCCAAATCTTCAGGCCTGGCAGCACGAGCATCAGCAAGCAGGTGGGTGGTGTTCACCACACAACTGCCATCATTAGGCTTCAGAGTTAACAGCCCACTGCTCACCACAGGGAAGCATCCTTGGTACTGGCTGGCACGGTGCCACATCCCTCACCTTCACCTTGCCATCCAGCACAGCTTGGACAAAGGTGCGTATGGCTGTGTCCGAGAAGGTGTCCTGGTCCATCCGGTATTTGCGGTTGTTCTCCATCTTGACTAAGCGCAGGGTGGGGGCATCGGCAGGTGTCAGGCCAAAGAAGGGCAGGACGTCAGCGCCATACCCGGTCACATCCACCACCACGAAGAGCACCTGGGCAGGAGATGGTGACACTGAGGCTGGGGTGCCCCACAGACACCCCCCCCCCATCCCCACAGTGGGACCTCCTCACCTTGCCTCGGAAGGTGCCAGCGGCCACCCGAAAGCCATCCCGCAGCGTCAGCTGCGCTGATGACGACTTGTTGAGGAAGAGCAGCATGTGGTGGGGGATCTTGGCACTGAAGATCTGGTCGGAGGTCTGAAGAGGAGGAGGAGGGTGAGGGGGGGGTGGGCCATGGCCCTTGTGGGGACAGGGATGGGGACAGGCCGTACCTCATTGGAGAATTCCATCACCAGCTCCAGGCTGTGGACACGAAGCAGCTGGGTGAGCTCAGCTGTGTCCAGCCCCCGCACCGGGTCCACGGGGAAGTCTGTCCGTCCCTCATCGAACTGCCAGGGTGGGGGTCCATGAGGGCTGGGGGGGTCCCACGATGGCCCCCCCCCCCCAAACCCCTGCCACACCCTTACCTTCTTGAAGAGGCAGACGGTGTCAGCCGACAGCCCGTATGCCTGGAAGAGCTCAGCCGCCTCGGCCACACCGAATGGCACGTCCACCATCTCGCCAGCCACCTCGTAAAATGCCTGGGCTGCCTCACCCCCCAGGTCCTGCGCAGCCACCCCATGAGCAGCCATGGTCACGGCCACGGCCCCGAACTGGCCCCCGCCCACCCCAGCCCACCTTGAAGAAGCCGACGACCACCAAGTCCTGGGAGCTGATGAAGGCGGCGGCAGCATCGGCGTCCTGCAGCAGCGTGGCACTGGGGCCGGCCCGACGCCGCATCCAGCGCACGATGCCCTTGGCATCCATTTGGCCTGCCACGCGGAGCGGGGCCCCCACCGTCACCCTGGCCACCCCTCAGTGGGCTGCCGCTCTCCCCCCGTTGCACCCCACCATGTGCCATCAGCCCCCACCTACCATCACCCCATGCACCATCGCCACGCTGTCACCCACCCACCATCACCACCCTGCAACTCCCCCCATCAGGGCATCGCCAGCCTTCTCACCATCACCCCCTGCCACCCATCCTTGCGCCCCAGCACCCATCGTGGCATCGCCCACGACGGAAGCCATGGCCATCACGCTGTGCCGCAGCCCTACCGGTGTAGGCGAGGGGGTGGGTGCGGTTGCCATCACGGAAGAGCTTGAGCGTGGGGTAGGAGGTGATGCCAAACTCATTGGCCAGGGCTGCCTGTGCCGTGGCATCCACCTTGCCCAGCCGTGCCAGGCTAGACTCGTTCCTCAGTGTGGCAGCTGCCTGGGCAAAGGCAGGTGCCAGCCGCTGGCAGTGCCCACACCACGGCGCGTCTGTGGGCAGGGGACAGCATTGGTGGTAGGGACAGCCCTGGGACACCTCTGGGGTGTCCCCGGTCCCCAGGGTGGACTCAGCGAGGGGCCGGGGCACAGAACGGCTGCGTGAGGTTGTTGGGCTCCAGCTCGTGCCCCTGCCCACGTCCCCTGCGCCAGGGCCCACATCCCACAGCCCCACCGTGTCCCCCACCCCATGCCTCTGCTCGTGTCCCCGCTCCATGTCCCTGTGCCCATCCCGTGCCCCGTACCCCTGCCCTGTCACAAGCCGTGCCCTGTGGCCCTGCCCCTCTGACCCACAGCCTTGCCCCTTGCCCACACCCCCCAGCCTCCCATCCTGGGACCCATTCTCATACATCTGCTTCTGCCCACACCCGCGCCCCTGGCCTGGACCCCCTGCCCATATTCCCTGCCCCACGTCCCCGCCAACACCCACCCCCCCACACACGCCCCTGCCCACAGCCCTGCCCGCGGTGGGGGCACTTACAGAACTCCACCAGCAGCAGCCGGTGCTCGCTCAGGGCACGGGCAAAGTTGTGCTCATGGAGCACCAGGACGCCGTCCTCCTCCTTGAGCTCATCTGAGAGCACTTCTTCTTCCTTCTCCTCCTCCTCCACCACCCCCTCCCCATCCTCCTCCTCACCCCCCAACGCCGGGCCCAGCCAGACCAGCGACAGCACCAGCAGCCAAACCAGCCGGGCCCCACAGCCCCGCATGGTGCCAAAGCCGGTGCCCCGGGGGGAGAGGACGCAGATAAGGGCCCCGGGGCGGGTGGTGCCAGTCCCCTGGGGCTCGTGTCCCTCCGCTACTGGCTGCCCAGCACCGCCGATAAGGCGCTGGGACCAGGTGGGTGTTTTCCAGCCACCCGTCCCCACAGCAGGACCCGGCCCTGCCAGCAGGACAGGGACAGGCATATGGATATGGGGGGGGTGGGGAGGGGGGCAGGCAGAGGCGATGAGGGCACAGACACACCAGTAAGAGACCAGTCTGTAGGGTTTAATGGCGATGGAAGAGCACAGCCTGCAACTGGGCGGGTAGCCGGGCACGGTGCCGCCACGGCAGGGTCATGGCCCCGGCCCCAGTAATGGGGATGCCATGAGGACCGGGCGGGCGTCGGTATTTAAAAAAAAACAGCAATTAAAAATAACTTTGGTTGCGAAGACCACGACTGCAGGTGCCCACTCGCTAAGGGACCCCCCCCCCCCCAACCCTTCACACGACCAGGGCAAGCGCGGTGGTGCCGGCGAGGGGTCCCCCGGGATGGCAGGCACCACGTCCCCAAGCTGGCAGGTGGGGGGGGAGCCGGTGTGAGGATGGGGGGGTCAGTCCTCCCAGGCCTTCTTTATGCAGAGGCCCCACTCCCAGGAGAGATGCTCCATCTTGTCATCGTCGGTGACGAGGGAGCGGACGCGGTAGGAGCCCCGTGCCAGCCAGCCCCGCGGAGCCTCCTCCGCCGGCGTCACCACCTCGTACTCCTCGGCCCGCGGCGCATAGCTGCCCACCATGAAGACGTCGCGGTCCACTGGGCAAGAAGGGGAGAGGAGGGGTGGGTGAGCGGGGCCAGGGTGGCGCGCACCCCCACCTCCCCCACCCCGTCCAGCCCCCCGACCCCACTCACCTGGCCGGCCCCGGCGGTAGGTGAGGTGCAGGCACCGCAGCCCACAGACGATCTCCCTGTTCACCTGCGGGCAGAAGGCAGGGGCACCATGGGCACTGCCCTACTGCATGGTGCCCCCACCACCGCCCTGGGGACCCCTGGTCTTGGGGGCGGGGGGGTCACCTACCCATCCTGACACCCCCCTCCCCCCCCCAGGATCCAGCCTCTTGGTCAGGATTGGGCATTGAGCAGCATCAAGGGTGGCAGGGACCCCGGGGTGGCAGGGACCCCCAAGAGGGACAGGGACCCTGAAATGGCAGGGACAGCCCCCACCCCCCCAGGATGGGCAGGGACCTTCAGGGACCCCTGGGAAAGGCAGGGACCCAACGTGGCTGGGACGTCTGAGAGTAGTAGAGACCCTGGGGTGGCAGGCACCCTGGTGTGTCAGTGATGTTGGGGGCAGCAAGTATTCCCAGGGTGGGCAGGGACCTCAGGCTGGGCAGGGACCCTAGGGGTGAGGGGCAGATGCCCCAAGGTGGCAGGGACCCCCAGAGGGGCACAGACCCTACGGGCAAGGGGCAGATGCCCCAAGGCAGCAGGGACTCCGAGTGGCAGGGACCCTGGGGCAGCAGAGACCCACGGGTGGCAGCAGGAACCCCATGGGACAGGGACCTCAGGGTGCGAGGGCAGCAGGGCTGTGCCCAGCCAGCAGGCACAGGGCACCACACGCCCACCTCACCTTGAAGGACACCTTGACCCTGTAGTCCACCCCCTCCTTCAGCACAAAGGCCCGGCCCCGCAGCACCTCCAGGTCTCCTGCGCGGGGAGATGGCCCATCAGCTCAGCACCCCTTCCTCCTCCTCCTCCTCCCATGGGTGCTCCCACTGCTCACCTGTCAGGTCCATGGTGATGGGCCCCGGCGCCTGCTCGCACATCAGGGTGAGCCTCGTCACCTGCACGTTGGGCACGCTGGCATCTAAGGACAAGCGGCAGGGCGCAGACCTTACCCACCTGTGCCCACCCCACCACCACCAGCACCTCCATCCCAGCGCAGCCGGGGGGCTGCCCACGCCCCCTGCAACGGCATGAAGGGCCACGGTGTCCGTGGTGGGGGCGTTAGGAGTCAGCGAGTGCTGGGCAGGGCGCAGGAGACCGGAGGCATCTCAGGCCAGCCCCAACATTGGCATCAACGCTTTTGGGGTAAGATCACGTTTAAAGAAGTGCCCAGTCACGGGTATCTCCCGGGGTGCGATGCTCCCTGGCTTGGGAGTGGGCCAAGGGTGGGGGTGGGAGGCAGCATGTGCAGGCAAAGGCGTCCCTTGAGGCAGGCACTGGTCTAATTCACCCCGACAGCCCAACCTGCACCCCATCAGCAGTTGCACTCTACCAGACCACTTGCACCCCATCAGCCTGCACCCCCCCCGAGCTTGCACACACACCATCGTGCACTCCACTGGCTTGCACGCACCTCACCAACTTGCGCACACACACGCACACACACCCCCCCCAGCTGTCATGCATCCATCAGCCAGTGCACCAGGGTGCTGGGCCCGTGGAGCACCCCAGCCTGGCCCAGGCCCCGCAGACACAGAGGGCCACCCCGGGCTGGGGTGGATGCCATGGGGAGCGGGGGGGCATTGTCTGGGCACCGACAGCTGTGCCACCCGGGCCCCAGCGGCTGCTGCTCGCTTGTCTCTGTCATCCCAATGAATTTCCCGGTCCCTTGTAACCGTTCCTATGGAAACTGCGGTGGTGATCCCGTAACCAAGGCAACCGGGGTCCCCGGGCAGCCGTTACCCTGTCGGCAGGGGGATGCTGAGGTCTCCGCAGGTGGGGGGCACAGGCAGCACCCACAGGCGATGCCAGCCGGGACGCACCCTCCCTGATGGGGATACCCCATGGGTGCTGGGGATGCCTGAGCTCCCTGCGTCTGCTGAGGCTGCATCACCGTGCTGCGGTGCCCAGCCCCGGCAGGCAGCCCCCTGCCTTACCCACGATGGCAGGGATGGCACCCAGCAGCGCCTGCTTGTACTTCCGCAGGCTCTCGTCCCCGGGGTCCAGCTCCTGGATCTCCCGCAGGCTCTTCTTCTCCGGCGTCTTGTACGCCAGGGCCACGTCGGCATCCTCCTCCTCCTCCAGCGACAGCGTCACCCCCTCCTTGTCAGCCATGATGTCTGCGGGGGACAGGCAGTGGCAGTCCTGCCGCCCTGGGGACACCCCGGGGGACACCCCCCCACTCCCTGACATGCAGGCACTGGTGGGCGGTGGGTGGCTGAGCTGGGACACGCCACGAATGGATGTGGGCAATCCCCCATGGGGCAGCCGAGTTGTCCCCCCTGCTTGGGGCCGTGGGGACGCCGTCAGGCTCTCTGTCCCCGGGGGCCCAATGGCACAGGTGAGACCCGAGGTGTTGCTGCCGGCTGCATTTCCACATGGTCATGGAGCAAGACACGCCGGTGCCTACATGGTGTGCGCAGTCCGGGGGGGTGTCTGCAGCCTGCCGCGGCCCGCAGGCGCCCTTCGTGCCCTGTCACCCGGAGGGGTCCTTGTCACCGCCCCGTGGCCCCCTCCAACCCTGCTGGGCAGCCCCCAGCCCCACCTCCCACGCCAAACCCAAACCACCAGCGGCTGCAAGGAAAAAATAACAGCTCTGGGGCAAACGGAGGCTCCGGTGGGTGCCAGGCTGCCGGGGGGCACAAGGGCAGGTGATGTCCCCACGGCCCCTGCCTCTGCCCTGCCCCCCCGCCCTTCTGCCTGCAAGCCCTGAGCTCCCCAAAGGCCCTGGAAACCCCATCCCCGGGGACACGCTGGGGACGCAGCCTGGGGCAGGGGCCACCACGCTCAAGCCCCCCCCAGGGCCGCAGGGCCAGCTGTGCGGGTCTCCGGGACAGCGGCGGCGACCGGGCCACGGAGCGGTGCCCCCGCTGCACCTCCGGACCCCCAGCAAAGGCCCCTGCATCCCCCCGGCTGTCACGGCAGCGTGCGGCACCCGGCCACGCTGGCTCCCAGCCCAGGGATGCGGCCGCCCAAGGGCTCGCCCAGCCCCGCACGGGTGGCGGGACACGGCGGGTGCGCTGGGTGCCGCAGGCCGGGCTGCGAGGTGGAGGGGGCGCCGGGGGGGGGTGGGGGTGCTCCCCGCCCCTGCGGGATGCTCCGGTCCCCGGGGACGTGGCGGGAGAGGGGGATGCTCGCTCGGCAACGCACCGGGCGCTCGGGGGGACGCTCACCTGTTGGGGACCCCGGGGCCACGCTCCCCCGGCCCGGAGCGATGCCCACCCCGGGGCCGGCAGGCGATGCCCGCCCCCGGGGCACGCCCGGGCGATGCCCCCCCCCCCCCCCGCCGCCTCCCGCCCCGGCCCCGGCCCGCCGCCGCTCACCTCGGTAGCACAGCGCCAGCCAGAGCAGCTCCAGCAGCTGCCCGCCGGCCTCGCACACGTCCAGGCCGAGCATGGCCGGGCCGGGCCGGGCCCGGCGCCCCCGGGGCCGGGCGGGGCGGCCGCTGCCGGGGCCCGGGGCGCGGCTCTCGCCGGTATCGCCGGCTGCCGCCGGGGCCCGCGGCCGCGCTCCTCCCGCCCGCTGCCGCCGCGTTCGCCGGTGCCGGCTGCTCCCGCCGCGCTCCCCCGGGCGCTCCCCGCTGCGCTCCCCCGGCGCTGCCCGGCGGGGCGGCGGCGGCGGCGGCGGCGGCTCCCGCAGACGCGGCGGCTCCGCTGCCCGCCCCCGCCCGCCCCCGCCCCTCGGCGCCGGGCGGCTCCAGCCCCGCCGCTCATGGGCGGCGAGACTGCAGTGAGCTCATCCGCCGTGCGCGCCCGCGCAGCGCCCGCCCGCGCTGCCCGCTCCCTGCCCGCGCCCTGCCCGCACCCGGCAAGGGGCCGCTCCGCCCCGCGCGCGCCCCGCGGGCAGCCCGCTGGACCCTCAACGCGCTGCCCGCGCCCTGCCCGCACTTCACCCCGCGCTGCCCGCACCCTGCCCGTGCCCTGCCCACACCCTGCCCGCGCAGCCAGTCCGACAGCCGCCGTGGTTCCCCCCCACAAACACACACACACAGACACACGCCCGCCTGCACCCGGCAGCCCACCGGGTCAGCCAGGGCACGCACCCCCGGGGGCCCGGGGCCAGCCCTGCGCTCCCCCGACCCGGCCGGGACAGGGGAGGGGGGGGGCGCCGGGCCCCAGCGGGGCCGGGCCCTGGGGACCGGCGGGCAGGACGAGGGCTGGTCCCGGCTACCGGGGCCGGGGCTCGGGGGCGCCCGTAGCGGGGTGCCCGTCGGGGCGCCCGGCGCAGCCGGCGGCAGCCGCCGGGGGGGGCGCGGGGGAGGGTGGGGGGCGCGGGGCGGGGCCGGGGGCGGGGCGGGGCGGGGCAGGGCGGGGCAGGGCGGAGCGGCGCGGCGCGGGGCGCGCACCCGCGATGACCATCGGCGGCCCCCGCGGCCGGCACCCCCGCCTCCAGATGCCCTGTCTGCGCAAGGTGAGCCGGCCCCGGCCCCGGCCCCGGCCCCACGGGGAGCGGGCACCGCGCCGGGACCGGGCGGCGGGCACACGGCACCGCGCCGGGCACCGCAGGCGGCACGGGCGGCGGGCACCGCGGGGACCGGGCGCTGAGCGCCGTGGGGACGGCGTGCCGAGGGCACCTGGCGCTGGGACTGTGGGGACCGGGCATCGGCACCGCGGGGACCGGGCACCGCGGGGACCGTGGGGACCGGGCACCGGCACTGCGCTGGGCAACGCGGGCGTCGGGGACCGGGCACCGCCGGCGGCACGGGCGTCGGGGTCGCCGGGGCCGGGTACCAGCACCACCCAGCGTACCGCGGGACAGCGGGCATCACCCCGGCCGCGCCACGGGGCACCGGCCACCGCCCCACGCGGGGACACCCACGGGCAGCGCCCCGGAGCTGCGTGCTCAGCCCCTGCCCGCCGGCCCGGGGTGCTGCCGCAGCCCCGGCAGAGCTTGCTCCCCAAAACCGGGGCTCCCCGGCCCAGGGATGCCCAGAGGATGGGTGCCTGCACCTCCGGCATCGCACGCTCGCCCGGCTGCTGGGTGTCCCAGGTCCAGCTGTGGGGTGCCAGGCTGTCCCCGCTCCAGGCACGGGGTGCCCAGGTCCAGCTGCAGGCTGCCAGGCTGTCCCCGAGCTGGGCACAGGGTGCCCCGGGTCAGGGCGGGGGGAGCCAGGCTGTGCCCAGGCCCGGTGCCCCCGGACGGGGGGCTGAGCGTGGCAGGCACTTGCCCGGCAGATGGAGCGCATGATCGTCAGCATGCAGGACCCCGACATGGGCATCAAGATGAGGAACCAACGCTTGCTCATCACCGTCATCCCCCACGCCATGACAGGTAGGTCCCCGTGGCGGGGCGCCCTGCGAGGCGCGTGGGGTGGGGGAGGCATGCCGGCGCTCCCCCGGTGGCCCCGGTCCTGCACCCGGCACCCAGCCCTGCGCCGCTCGCCTCCCCGCACCCAACGGGTGCTCAGCGCTGCAGCTGGGATCAATTATGCATCGGCTGAGTGGGGCGGGCGCTCGCCAGGGCGGGCGGCCCAGCATGTCCTTGGCAGGGCCCCCGTCACCCTGTGTGACCCCCTCGGCACCCGCTGTGCCGTGCTAGGGTGCCTCAGCCTGGGAACCTCCCCGTGCCCGGTCTGGGGGACCCCATCGCACCCCGCTAATGCTGCCTCGGTCCCCAGGAAACGACATCGTGGAGTGGCTTATCCAGAAGTACGGCATCTCCGAGGAGGGTGAGTGCCCCGGCACGGGTGGCCGGCACCGTGGGGGCGACCGGGACTGCCGAGCCACCATGCAGCCCCTGATTCCGCTCCTCCAGAGTCGCTGCACCTCGGCAACCTCATCGTGAAGCACGGCTACATCTACCCCCTCAAAGACCCCCACAGCCTGGTGCTGCGGGCGGACGAGTCACCCTACCGCTTCCAGGTGCGGCCCCACTGGCGGTGTGGGCACTGCCGCAGCCTCAGGGCTCCCCCGGCTCGGCACCACCGCACCCCACAGCGTCCACCTCAGCCTCTTCCCCCTCCCGACCCTGCAGACCCCCTATTTCTGGACCAGCACCAAGTGGCCAGCCACGGAGCTGGACTACGGTAGGTGCCACTGTGCCGCCGGCACCAGCACAGGCTGCAGCCCCTTCCTGGCCCCCCTGAGGTGCCACCGCTCCTCTTGCAGCCATTTACCTGGCCAAGAAGAACATCCGCAGGCAGGGTGACCTGATCGAGCACGAGAAGGTGAGCGGTGCCCTCCTCACACCTGTGGTGAGCTGGGGGAGGTCTCAGCTCACCCAGGAGCAGGGGCTCACCCGTGGGGCAGCACCAGCTCTCCCTTTGCTGGAGCAGGGATGGGACCCGGAGCCAGGCGAGGGGGCCGGGTGTCATGCCATGCCTACCCGCCACAGGACAACTACAACCTCCTGCACAAGCGGATCAACCACACGTGGGACTTTGTGGTGATGCAGGCACGAGAGCAGCTTCGGTGAGTGCAGGCATGGCCCAGCACCGCTGCACCCTGGCGAGCCGCTGGGGATGGAGCACCCTTGGGTGCCACGGCAGGCAGGGTGCCAGCACCTTCCCGCTGCCTTTGCACGGGCAGGGCGGCCAAGCAGCGGCGGAAGGGCGACCGCATCGTCATTGACTGCCAAGAGCAGGCGTACTGGCTCGTCAACCGGCCCCCGGTGAGGATGTGCTGGAGGGGGCGAGGGGTGCCGGGCTGGTGGGTGCAGCAGCCCCGGGCAGCTCCCCGGCACCAGGCACAGCCCTGGCCCGGGGAGCGGGGCTGGGGAGTGTGGGGGTTCCCGCCAGCCCCCGGCACAATGCTCTCGTTGCAGCCGGGAGCCCCCAACGTGCTGGAGCAGGGCCCTGAGCGCAGGAACTGCCACACCACTCGTGTCCAGCTGGTGAGTGGGGGGGCCGGGCACCCCCGGGGCTGCTGGCGGACACAGGGCACAGCCACCCGCGTGTGCCGAGCTGCCCCGGTGGGTGCCTGGCCACCCCTCCCCCTCAGGCTGTGCCTATATTTTGGCAGGGCGGGGAGCCCCATCTCTGCTAACATCTATGTGTCCAGCTTGTCCCCCCAGGGGGTCCATGTGTTTGCCCGTGCACCTACCACCCCTCTGTGCCAGCACCCCTAATCCCCATGGAGCAGCCACTCTGCTGGGAGCCCTGGCACCCCGGGGTGCCCGCAGCCACCGCTGGGCCCTTCCCTGTGTCGTGGCCCCACTAACACTGCCCCAGTCGTGTCCCCCCCCCCAGCTTGTCCTCACTAACCACCCACTTTCTCTTCTCTGCGCCATGTGCCGTGTCCTGTGCCCACGTAAGTGTCACTAACCCAGGGCTGGTGCCACACTGGGGTGGGGGGGGGGGGGTGGATGCCGGGGTTCATCCTATGAGGGGTGTGGGGATGAGGCTGGAGACCACAGGGATGGCCATGGGATGCCGGGACGAGGATGGGGGCTGGATGCCTGGGTCCTTGCCCAAGGTGGTGATGGCAGGGCTGGTGGCACAATGTCCCAGCCCACTATGCCCTCACCCAGCCCTGCATATCTCTTGCAGACCAAGAACATGGATTACTACAAGCGGGAGGTGAGTGGGGTGAGGGGCGGGGGTGGCTCCTGGGGACATGGGCTGCCGGGCACCCCTGACATCTCCCCTGCACCTGGCCCCAGATCGAGTACTGCAGGAAGGCCATGGCCAGGACCAGGGTGAAGTCCTCCATCTGCCTCGAGGGGTGAGTGACTGGCAGCTGCCCCGGCTGCAGGCAGGGTCCCTGTTGGGGTGACAGGAGCACCCACATTCCTGCGGACAGCTGCCGGCACCACAGTGCCTGTGCTGCTATCACCCTTGGTGGGGAGCAGAGCCAAGGCTCCATGGTCATCTCAGAGTCCAAGCACAGCCCCGCGTTGGCTGGGACTGGTGGCAGCGGTGGGATGGTGGTCCTGGCCGCCTCCAGCCGCTGCCCCTGGCAGGTACATCAAGTTCAATGAGCAGTACATGCCCCACGACCCCATCATGTCCGGCTGCCTGCCCAGCAACCCCTGGATCACAGACGACACCACGTACTGGGCCATGAATGCCCCCACGTAAGCGCCCTCGGGGGGGGCTGCCAGCCCCTGTTCCCCCCTCCACCCCAATACACGGGGTGCAAGGGGGGGATGGGGCCATGCCTGACCTGACGCCGGTGTCGCCCGCAGGGTGCAGACCCCCACGAAGCTGCGTGTGGAGCGCTGGGGCTTCAACTTCAGCGAGCTCCTCACCGACCCCCTGGGCCGGGCGCAGCTCCTTGACTTCCTCAAGAAGGAGTTCAGCGGTGAGCAGCCGCAGCCCTGCACCCCCTGACCCATTGCCCTGTCCCAGCAGCCCCAAACCCATCATCCCATCCCGGCACTCCCAGACTCACTAACCTGTCCCAGCACCCCCAGACCCACCACCATATCCCAGTACCACTTAATCCACTGCCCTGTCCCGGCAACACCAAACCCACTGCCCCACCCTGGCATCCCCAAACCCACCACCACATCCCAGCACCCCTTGACCAACCTATCCTGGCAGCCCCTGACCCACCACCACATCCTTGCACCCCCTGACCTACCGCCACGTCCCAGCATCCCTGGACCCACCAGCCCACATTGCAGCAGCTGGCTCCATACCAGGGGGTTTGGCCCCACAGTTGGCTGGGCGGTGGGCCCAGCAGTGATGGCCTGGGGATGATGTCCCCATCCCCAATGCCATGTCCCCCTCCTCAGCTGAGAACCTGAGCTTCTGGGAGGCATGTGAGGAGCTGCGCTATGGGGAGCAGTCCCGCATCACTGAGATCGTGGACTCCATCTACCAGTGAGTGGAGCGGGGTGAGGGTTTGGGGGGAGACCAGGCCATCACGGTGCTACGTCCTGCTGCGGGGCCGGGTGCTCACCTCCGGCTGCGACTCCCCAGGCAGTTCCTGGCTCCTGGGGCCACGCGGTGGGTGAACATTGACAGCAAGACCATGGAGCGGACGCTGGAGGGCATCAAGACGCCCCATCGCTACGTGATGGACGATGCCCAGATGCACATCTACATGCTGATGAAGAAGGTGGGTGAGGGCAGGGCTGGGCAGGGCTGGGTTGGGCAGGAGCCTGACACCTCTGCTCTCCCAGGACTCCTACCCACGGTTCCTCAAGTCGGAGCTCTACAGGAACCTCCTGGCCGAGGCTGTCATCCCCCCGGAGACCAAGAAGCGGTGAGGGCAGGAGCCGGCCCCTCGTGGTGCTGGGCTGGTCCCCACCAGCGCTGACCCTGCTCTGCCCACAGGGTCTTCCCCTTCATGCGCAAGCAGCGGCACTCCAGCCCCAGCCCGGCCCTGCTCCTGCCCGCGGGCGATGCCGAGGAGAGGAGCAAGGGTCCCGCGGCTGCCCCCGTCCCCGAGGAGGAGAGCTGAGGGCCCCGGTCCCCCTCCAACATGGGAGCCCCCTGGCCCAGCACCCTCCGGCTCGGCCGCAGCCCCCCACCCAGCACACCCCAGCCCCGCCGCAGGACCCTGCCGGCAGTAGCACTGAAGGAGAGAAGCCATACGCCCCCACCCTGGCAACCCCCCCAGGGCCAGGCTGGCCCCACTGCAGCCCCCACTCACGGCCCTGCACCCCCTTCTCCCTCAGGGAGCCTGCACCCAGCCGGCCTGGTGCAGGATCACCCCCTCCTCATGCCCCCCACCCCGGGCACAAGACAATAAAGCCCCCATGGGGAAACGCTGTGGCTCCCATGGTTTTCGGGGAGGGGTAACGAGGGAGGCGGTTGCACGGTGGGGGGTGCACATGGTGGTGGCTGCCACTCTGGGCTGGACTGCGTCCTGTCCCCCCCTGGGCTGGCAGCAACCCCCTCCCCTGCCTGCAGCACCCAGCAAGGGTGCAGATCCCAGGTGGGGGGGACACACACGACCAGGCATATGTGCCCATGGCACAGCCACGACCCACAGCTCTGCTTGCTCTGACGGGCAAAACCAGACGCCGTCAGCAGCCCCCGCTGCCCTCCTGCCATGGCTGAGCTGGCACTCAGGGCACTCAGTTACGCTGCTGCCACCTGTACACCCATGTACAGCCCCCAGGGAGGACAAAAAGGCCTTTCGAGTGGGGCCAGAGGTGCCATGGGTCAACAAACCCAGGCTGCAAGGGCCCCGCGGGCTGGCAGTGGCACGCAAGGAGCAGGGCTGGCAGCTGAGCCACTCTGCCTGCCCGCAGCCCATTAATCTGAGCAGAGGCCAAGGATCTCACGGCAGGATTATTCTCTTCGCGGGAGCCAAGCCCCAGCTGTGGGGGATTAACGCTGGTGGTTATATAAAGGAGAGGGGGGCTGGTACCCGCCAGTGCTCAGCCTCGGACCCCAAGCCCACCACCCCGCGTGCACCCAGGGACCCGCAGAGTGGAGCACGCTGGGGACATCCCCAGCCCACAATGGACTAAGCAGTGCCAGCCTGCACCCTGGCTAACAAACAGCGTGGATGCTTGGGATGCTCAGGACTGCGGCATCCTTCCCTGCCACAGAGCTCGGGACTCCCAGCACGGAGCAGGGGCTATTTCTCAGCTCAGTGCTGGGGCAAACAGAGAGGCCTTGGGGCAGAGGAAGCTGCGGGAGCCTCGGTCACAGGATGGAGCTTGGGACCTTGGTGCTGGCAGCCACCAGGCAGCGACAGATGGTCCCACGCTCCAGGAGACAGCGCCTGCCACGCGGCTCCCTCCGGCTTGATCCAAATCCAAGCCCCGGCATGAGATTTTCATGCTGATGGACTGCAGCAGGAATCTGGGGTGTAAAACCAGGTCAGGGAGCCCCAGGCGGGGGGCAGGGACGGGCTGGCCCAGCTTGGTTATCTAACTCCAGCCTCCCTCCACATGCTCCATTCTCCCGGTCCATCACCTGCCTGCAGCAAGACAGGGCAGAGCTATGGCCAGCTCAGCCATCAAAGCATCACCAAGACACCTGGATCCCTCCCAAAAAGGGGGGTTTCTGCCTTCGGGAAGTCACACAAAGGGCTGCCAGAAAAATCCCAGAGTCTTGCATAACCTCAGCTGCAACAACAAAAGCATGGCACCATTTACAAACAATGCAAAAGAGGATTTATTGAAACCATTCCGGTTAGACCAAGTCCTATAGGGCACAATTTGCAATAAGTTAAAGAACCAAACCAAACAGTCTTAGTGTTAAAAAACACACTAATACATAACACAGTGATATATGCCATCATCACCCATCTGAGTTATTGAATCAAGGCACAAAGTCATTCATTAAATACTGCAAAAAAAAAACAATTACACAAGGAAATAAGCTGGAAAAAGGACTTGTTTTGTTAAGAAGGTGCTGGTTTGGCACTGATGCATTTAATTGAGCTGCCACAGGGAAATCTGCGTTTCCAAAGTATCTGGAAACATTAATGTACAACTTAAAGCCAGAAAAGCCCCCCAAAGCCAAAAACCCAGCTCTCCTGAAGGAACATTCAGTGTGCCTATGGGAAAGGTTAGGTCTGGGTAGGGATTGGCGGAGGGAGAGTGCCGAGACCGTGTGACTGTGGTGAGAATACAGCCCAGGCAGCTTGCTCCCTGCCAGGGGAATTTCAGTGGGATGCAATCCGCATCCAGCACTCAGGTCAGACTAGCACGCAAGTCTGGGGCTCCCACTGCCCAGCTCCCACAGCCATGCTCCCATCTCTGCCCCAGCCGACTGAAGGGCAGGCTGAATCCAGCCCTTGCAACTTGGGTTCTGCAGCGCTGGCGCAGCCTGTGATCCCTGCAATGCTTCAATGCTGGCACGGGGGCTTGCAGGGCTGCTAGGCTTCAGGTCTTTACCGTGCTGAGCAAAGAGGTGACTTAAGCTGGGGGAAGGGGACACAGCAGGGGAGCCTCCCTGCACCCCCAGACTTCCTCAGAAAACAGTTTGGAAAGAGAGGAAGAGAGGGGGAAGCCAATCATTTTGAGTTCAGGGTGGATCAGGGGTTGTGGAATGCTCTTCTGGGAGCACCCCCAGCTTCTTGCACAGCCCAGATGCCCCAGGACTGGACTCCACCACCAGTGCACCTCTGCAGAGGCCAGCAGCACTCATCCTACATGGCTCCCTTGACTGCCCGAGCTACTGGTCACAGGGCAGCGGGTGCCAGGGCACCCTTTAGGCAACTACCAGGCCAGCTGGAAGCAGGAGGTTAGCGTCCTGGCAGACCACTGATCCTGCAGTTCATTTTACCGCAAGGCTGGGAGAGCTGAGGCTGTGGGCATGAGCCTGGGTGACACCAGCTGCCTGAGCCAGCAGCTGCTCTGCAGCAGGTTAAAGCTCAGCAGTTGCCACAAGAGCAGAACTGATGCCCAACCCTCCACAAGCCGACATTAAGTTTCTCATCCTACAGTATTTTTACACACCCCCCAATCTGAGACTAGGCAAGGGAGGGAGGCACTGGCCAAACCCCAGCCCCAGCACTGCAAAACTTGAGAGAGGTTATTTTTAGGGTGTGTGTTTTCTGTCCACCTTCCTCTCACCAGTCAGATGGATGCCCAGCAGTGTAGGGACAGGGCTCATACCTCAGTGCGGCTGGTGTGGGGACCACAGCTTTCAGGACTAAGCAGCAAATTCAAACCATTTTCCAGGCTTTGCACCTCACTTCTACAGTCCACACTGGTGCCCACCAAGGAACAGGGCAGAGCAAACACACCACACTACAGAAGTCTCCAGGGGAGACATCATCTTCACACAGCAACCTGTCCCATTCCCTCGGGCTATCAGGCTGGACAGAGAGAACAGCAACTGAAGATCCTCACCCAGCATCACTTCAATTCCAAGTGCAGGGAGGCAGCCCAAAGCTCTCTCTGGAGCTGTGCTGCAAAGAGAGCTTGCGTTGTTTCCCCGGGTGGTTCATGCCTGTCTTACAGCCTGCCCACCTCCTGGCAGAGGGGACAGTGCTTGGAGAAGACTCCTCAGCAGCTACAAGGCTGAAGGAATATTTGCAGGGCAGCTGGCATTGCCACTCAGGTACAGGGCTCCCCAGAGCAGCAAGCCCAGCTCCCAGGATTGGTTAAAGTGCAATTCTACTCTGAAAAAATGTCCTAGATCCTCTGGCACCTCAAAACCAGCAGGAGAGGTGGTGTCTGTACAGGCAGGGACCAGCCAGCCTGGGCTCAGGGTGGATTTCTTATCTCCTATAATCGGACTGGGGGCAGGGAGGAACATTGATGCATAAATCAGGTGGGAGACCAGCTCCCTTTCTGTCACCAATGCTGCACAGCCTGGCTGGAAAGGAAGCAGCAGAGGAGACAGAAACAGGTAGGCTCCTGACTGCAGAGTAGGGCACATGGAGCTGTTCTTAGGAGAAAAGGTCATTTTCTAAGTACAATGACACTTTAACCTGTGCTCTGCTGGCCCAGGTAACACCTAGCCACATCATCAGCCACGGCTGGGGTCTATCACTACACACACCCCATGACTACTGAAGCAGGGGCCCAAATCCAGGAGAGGGCAATTGCAAATCAACCTGCAGCCAAGCAGCTCTCCCACAGCCAGGAGAGCTGACTCAGAAAGGAAATCTAACACCACACATCGAAGCTCCACTTCTCACACAAGCACCCAAGAAGTAATGAATTCCGGCATCCCCAGCAAGCACGTGTTTTCCTCCAGACACAGGCTGAGTCAGCACAGTTCTGCGGGCACAGAAGGATCAAGGGAAAGCCCTCTTCCCCAAGATGACGACACTTCAGTGGTGGCCAAGCACTGAAGTCCCATCAGCTCTGAGGACAGATGCACTGGCAGCTGCCCCCACAGCCTGGGCATCCCCAGACACTGGGGGTGCTTCCCCACCAGCCACACTTTGGTTTGCGGATCGAGAAAGGTAGCTTCCCATTTGAATCCGTGATCTGGGTTTGCAAAGAGCATGGCTGCAGAGGAGAGGCAGCTTGGAGACATCTGGCCCAGGGCAGACTCTCCCCCTCCCTCAGCAAGCTCACACTCGGCTGTGGAATCGCATCCTGTAGAGGCGGTCCCGGACATACTGCTCGCTGTCCACAGCCACCTGGCTCAGCCAGATCACCCTGCTTTCGGAGACATCCTCCTTCAGCTTACGCTTCATCAGAGACACTGACCCTGGCTCCTCACTGGGTTGAGGTCCCCTCAACAGCACGTAGCAGGCATGACGGCTCCGCTCAAACAGTGTGGCTGTAACGCAGAGCAGAGGGAAAAGCCTGGCCTAAGGTGTCTGTGTTCAGACTGGCCACCAGACCCAACACAGAGTCCAGGAGGTACCAGAAAGCCAGTGTCCTCCTGCACCTCCTTGTTGGAGGGCTGGAAGGAGAGGACTTACCATTGAATGCAATTATTTGGTCTGTGCTATTGCGGAGCTCCAACAGGACATTAGTGTAGGAAGGATGGAAAAGATACAGCTTCTGGAGAGGAGCTCTGGATCTCTGCAACCAACAGGACACTATCAGGACATGGACCCACACGTTATCCCAGAGACAACGCCAGCACCAGGCTCAGCTCAACAGAATACATCCAGTCAGATACTTGTCCGTGTTAGCCCAACTCATCCTGTCTGATGCCACTAGTACTAAGCGTTGGGATTTTGCTTACTGCTTGGTCCTCTCCCCCCCCACCCCAAGCTTCCTGCAAATAGCAGACCTGTCTGCTACAGCCAGGAGACAGATTTTTGCCTTAGGGTTGGTAGAGTTAGCGAGGAAAGCACAGAAAGCTCAGCTGGTGCTCAGGCATTCTCCAAGACACAACCTGTCACTTACACTGCCAGCCACTGCCCCAGAGGGCTCTGTTACGCAGCTGAGCTGTGCGTCGAGGCTGCCAGAGACTGCCTTGGCGCAGAGAGAGGATATTCACATGGCCATGGGAGATCACTGTGTGCAGTACTGCTGTGGGAGGCTCCCGGCCAAACAGCAGCAACTTCAGAGGTACCAAGCCAGCAGCCTCTTGCCTCACCAACAGTACCACACCAAGGCAGGGCCCTGGACAATCCAGTGACTTTGCTCATAGAGCCACTAAGTCCCTTTTCTCTACGTAACCAGGCTGAGGACGACAAAAGCTGCTGGTGTCACCACTAGCTGCTAGCAGTGATACCACTATGGACACTGTGAGGACCCAGTAGAGACCAGACCACTTACAGAGGTCTGCCAGCTTCCAGCAGACCAGACTGGTAAGAGACCCCACACCCAGTACAGGAAGCTGCAGTGTTAGTGGCACAGACAAATGCGAATGTGAACACTGGGAGAAGGGGATAGTTTCACCTAATTCTGGCCCAAAGTCCGGAGAACAGCAACCATTCAGCAACACTACTCACCGTTTCATTTCCTGGCACCTGGTATTCACCCCAGATGAGGAAGGCGGAGCGGTGATCAGCAGTAGAAAGTGTGGCTGGCCCAGGGCTCTCTGCTCTCGAGTTCAGCTTCAGGTCCCACTGGACTGCTCCAGATCCACTCTCAACAATCATAACCTAGCAGGAAAGAAAGAAAAGGAACTCATACCAAAGAGCTCTAACAAGCCATGAGAGAGAAGTCAAGTCAGCTGTCTGTACCCCACACCGTCTATGGGAACAAGTATCTGACTCATGGGAAGATGAGGAAATACTTGAAGCTGAGCATCACAGAGCTGTGAGACCTGGGGCGGGCCACGTTAAAGTCACAAGTTTTGCAGCTATTTCAAGCGGTTCAAAGCTCTGTCATTGAAGCTTCTTGCTGAGAAGAGAAATAAAGTGCCTGAGCCAGCTTCAATAACCTGTTGAAAGAGATCCTTTCCCAGCCTAAAGCTTCCTCAAATCAGCCAGAGGGAACACATCCCACCAGCTGTCCTCGACTCAATGCCTGCTTGAGCTGTGACATGCAGAGAAAAGGGAAGTTAAAAGGAAGAGATTTCAAACCTTCTTCCTGTTGGGTCCAATTTCACTCTCAAGGACAATACCAAGAACATCAGGCTTGTAGTAACCAAGCAGCGGCTCACTAAGGGAGAGAAAGAGAAGGGACAGATCACAACGCATCCTGATGGCATAGGCATGGGCTGTTCTTTCAGAGCAGCCTCTATCCTCCCTCAACTCCCCTGATAAGAGACTTGACCGCTACAATGTTAGGTTAGCCTGGTACCACTCCCAACTCTGAGTCTAGTCCTAGGACAACCATATCACAGCAGGCACAGAATGAAGAATCAAAGCTTTGGGCTCCTCCACTTTGAAGCAGCACCTGACATTTGCTAGCAGAGGACACAACACAATAAGCATGATCCAGATATGACGACAGAGCAGGGTCCTGCACGTCAAATAAATAAATAATAAAAAAAGATAGTGCCTGCCAGGACACTGCTGTTACTGGGAACCTGGAAATGCCACATCCACCCCACATCAGTAACACTACCTCACAACACGGGAGACGTTGAGGGTCCACAAAGTCTGAAGATTTTGTGCATTGATTAGCATAGCCATCTCTGAGTTTACAACCAAGATGTTCTCCCGTGATCGCCCAGGAATTTTTGCCAAGTAACGAATGTCTCCAAAGCTGACAAAGGACAGAGAAATGATTAAGCTTTCTAGACTGTGGATGGTTTTATTGCAGGGTTTTGTTTTTTTCCCTGCACAGCAAATGCAAATATGAAATCCCAGCCTGCTTTCCCTCCTTTCCTGTGAAACCTTGACCAGGCCATCAACACCAGCCCTCTCTCTGAGCTTTGGATGTGCTCCTAGTCCAAAAGCCATGTAGCCAGGAAAGAACAAAGCCACACCAGGCCATCCTGTCAGGAACACCAGTACCCTCCACTCCATCAGCAACCAAGACGTAATCTCACACCTGAGAAAGGATAAGTGGTGCGTGGTGTGGTCAATGTTCTTCTCCCACTGAGGATCTTGCTCAAGGCTGGGAAGCTTAATTTCCATCCCAGTTGCTGCACTGTAGAGATCTTTCAGGGAATATGCATAGAGAGAGTTTTCTGTGAAAAAAAAAAAGGCAAGGATGAGGGAGATAAATTATCCTGCCCTTGCTCTGAACTCTACGATTTTCTAGATCTGGCAGGTCAACTGTATTTTTAGGGTTTGCATCATAGAATTGTAGTGGCATTATGAGACTCAAGCCTGCTTTTGAATGCTTTTAACAACTTTATCTGTTCATAATCCAAGTGTTCCACAGTAATCATTTGCTATAAATGACTACTTAAACCTTACATTCTCAACATTTTTCAAATAAAATTACTACAGTACGTAGCAAACCCTAGTTTAAGCAGAAGCCCCCCCTTCTTTTGGCCTTGAATAGCTCTTTCGCTAGGTGAAAGCATGACATAGCTTATAAGAATGCAGAACACTCTTTCAGACAACTGTTTAGTAATCCTGATTTCACAGTTATCATCACTCTTTCAGACTGAATTCACAAACAGAACTGTACCTGTATAGAAAAGGAAGTAGTAGGAAGAGTCCAGGTTCAGCCTGATATAGCGAGCTTTCCCATCCACGTTCAGGCTTCCAGTGGAGCCGATCTGTTTGCCATTTTTTCCTGAATGGATGAAGGTCTTAATCTACACAGCGAAGGGATTAAAAAAAAAAAGAAGGTTAAAGCTGCATCGCACTGTTACTGCTCCAACTTGAGTGTTTTCCAATGCTTTTGAGCAGCTGGTATTGAACAGCAGCTGAATGGGAACAGCATAGGCTCGGATGAAAAGTCTCTCCCTGGTTTTGGAGGTGTGGGCACGAGTTAGATGATCCCTCTGCTGTGAATACTTTTGCAAGTTTGAAAACCACTTCCAGCACAGCCACTTGCCCCGAGATTTTACTGCCTCTGCCAACCACCTTCCCTGCAGGCTGGGACCGCTGAACAGCAAGCTCCAGCTCTGCTAAGAACAGCAAAGATCGATTCAAGCCTACTGAGCAGTGACAACGATGGAGAGGACCTAAAGGCAGAAACAAAGCAGCATATGGACACAGGGGAAACTTGGCTTCACATGGTAGCTCTGCTAAATATTTTAAGAGCCCTAATCTACTCCTCCTAAGGCTGACATGAGTCCAAGGGGATGAAAGAGCTGACAGGTTTCTTTATATTTTTTGTGCAGGGTAACAGAATCCACTAAAAACATTTCACCCAGGAGAATGAAGGATAAAATCATGATCAGATTCAAATGTCTGGGCAACAGTCATGGTCTGGGGAGAGCAATGCACACTAGGGAAAAGAGAAACATCAGACCGAGACAAACAGCATCCATCAGAGATGCTGAGTCAGGCAGTAACCCTTCCCTCTTTCTTGAGAGGGATGGACTGGGAAAGAGAAGGAAATCTGCTGCTCTCGAAGTGAATCTGGAGAGTCTGGCAGGTGAATAAGGGATAGAGTTTGCTGGGGAGAATGAAGAACACAGCTGGAGAGGGAGAGCAAAGCATCCACCAGCTAGTCCCAGCCTCCTGCACTGGGAGGAGACATATACCAGCTCTTGTAGATCAGCTTCACCTTTACTAGCAAGCACTGGTTCAGCAGCTGCCCGGGGACAGTAACAGCCAAAGGTAGTCATACAGTGAGTGAGAATACATACCACCTTATTCACTGCATTGCTTAATACTTCTGTGTGCTGCTACAGGCGATGTATCCTGAAAAACACCATATTTTCCCGGGTGTATTTGTGCTGAAGCTTGCAGCAGGTAGGGGTCAATAAGACTCTCAGAAAAAGCTGTCATCTAAACCCCCTGCACACAGACCCTTCCCCACAGACTGCTCAAAGCTCTGCCATTTCAGGAAACAGCAGTATAATGTAAGGTTCAACTTCAGCCCTTGTTAGCAACAAAGCTAATTTACTTAAGTTCTGAATCTCCCTTCCGACGAAACTTTTTCCAAGCTGCAGAGCTCCACCCAAGCTCCCTACGTTTTGCGTGATTCTCAAAAAAGAATGTACTTTTACTTAAGTTGACAGAGTGCTTGCCAAGTCCAGAGGGAGGAAGGGATTTCATACCAAGATAGCTAGAGAGGTTAAATGGAAAACAAATCAAAAGGCAGTCCTGCAGAACAGAGACTACATTCAAACATTTCTTGGCCGCCTAAGATTTAAAAAAAAAAAAAAAAAGTCTTGAGATAACTGGGACAGCAAAAGCAAGGAGGACACAAAACAGAAAAGAAATGTAGCAGTTGGAAAGGATAGAATTTCTGATGACTCTGGCAACAACAATGCTTTGGACAGCAAAACCCTATTTGCTTCTGGAGGACTCTGGTATGAGGACATGGGGCTCCCACTGCTCCCATCAGACTTACAGGGAACCGTAACTTTTGTATGCTTTAAACAGGACAGACCGCACATGCAGATGATGCTGTACAACTCAATCATGGATGCAGATGTTTTAGTATAAAAACACTTACAGCTACATGACCTTCCCCCTCTAAGAAATGGGAAAAGCAATATTGGAATGGAGATAACACAACTAGCAGTTATTTCACTAAATGAACCCAAGTCAGAATTAACCAGTGCAGTGACATTAGGAAGAGAGCCATGCAAAGCAGACCACAGGCAGCAATATGAAAGGTATCAGAAAAGGGCAGTGGTGGTACAAAAGTGCTGGCTGTCAGTCGTGTTTTGATCTAAGAGGCAAACCTGTCAGGGTTTGTTCGCTTCCACTTCTCTGAGCTGAGTCCCAGAAAACTGCAAGCTCATCTAGCCTAGGCTCACTCCAAACACAGCTCAGGAACACGCAGTGAGGAGCGCAGACTGAAAAGGGGGAGGGATTTCTGATTGGCTTTTTTCTTTTTTTTTTTTTTTTAAACCATAAAACACTTGCATTGATTTGGGAGTACATCTCTGTAGGGTGGGAAAGAACCTACCTCAAACCCACAGATATCAGAGGCCTCTGGACACTTCCTCTTAGACCAGAAGATCGAAATAAATAGCATTCCTGCCATCCCCTGTGGCCCAGCCACTGGGTTTATCATAGCTTCAGAGTGACATACCTTATCTGCTGTAGCAATAAAGATTATCAGGTCCTGAAGTCCATCACTATCCACATCTGGAATCACCGACACGGGAGTCAGCACAGTATAATTAGCTCCAAAGTCACTGGACTGTCTCCACCGAACTTCCCCTAGAAGACAATTATTGGGAAACATTCACTAAAATGCACTTTAGGTTGAAAGGCTTTTAACGCCCCTACTCCTCAAGGTACTTTGCAGTAGCCAGCCATTTACAGCCCATCAGTACCGCAAACCAGCCACATTTATGCTCATCATGGGGTACTTTGCTGCATTTCTGCATTTCAAATGAGTCCCAGCACCCATCCACAATTTCAACTTATACTGGAAAGTAATTCTAGCTGTCTGCACCAATGCAGCCAAACATTCTAGGCACAAATCAATTCACAGGGCACAAAGGACAGCTTGCTTTTCTTGCACCTTAGGTTAACAAGCTTCCCAGCATCTTCATGGCATGGAGGATCCTTTTTTGTGATCTAAAATCTTGCTGCTGTGTACTTAAATCTGCGCAGACATTTTAAGAGCATAAAGCAGCTAAATTCTGATCACAGTGTTGCAGCTACTCCGGACAAAACCTTTTATGCTGCAACTTGCCTCCTGCAGATGTTCCACACTGACATGACCAGCCACAACTCAGTTCACATACACCTCTCCCTTGTCCAAAGAACATGCACAGCACGTTCAAACTTGTTTGTAAATAGAGGTAGCAGAGCTTTGGTTTATAAAAAATGGTGTTTGTGTTGTGGGGGAGTTTCTCTTCAGCAGCTCCAGGCCACTTGGGTGACTTTACTCCATACACTCTGCCCAGGGCTGCTGGCCACTTTCCAGTCACTGCCCAGTGGAATGTGCAGTGGAATTCGGGGCGGGGAGTTGGGGGGGAGACCGGTAGGGATTTTTCTTTTTAAGGAAGACTTAAGTGACTAACTAGGTGCTCAGGAGGGAAATGCTTACCCTCCCCTTTAAACAGTATCACAGACAGCAATCATCATTTCAGGAATGCAAAGTAATCATCTGTTCTTTGTCAGGAAGGCAGTTGCACTGAAGGTCAAGGAATTACTTACTACCTGACCCCGTCTGCAATAATTTAAGGCAGGCTGTATTTCCAGTAGGATTCCTTCAAAGCTTTTACTGAAACACTGCAAAAAAATACTTGGATTTGTTACTATGACAACAGATGTGAAGTAGAAGAGTGCCCCTAGGAAATCATGGGAAGGCAAAGAATTTTACCCCTGAAGAAAGCAAGCAGGCAAAGGAAGGAGAGAACTTAAGTTTTAAATAACTATTTCCTGGCTGCAGCACAGACCAAAGCTAAAACAGTAAGACCAGGCTGATAAAATTCGCATTTCAGTGCACAAGGCTCTATTCTTTGCTGCTTAGACAGTAGATATAGTTTTGGAGGAAGCATCTTACTCTCTTAAAAGAGCAGTCTGACTTAATAGAAACAGGTAACAGTGAGACGGATTCAACACAAAGGACTTGAGAAGCTTTCATGCTCTAACACAACTCCCAAAGAGCACGAACTGTGAATCCAGACCCATCCTGCTCCATCAACATGAGATGGGACTATCCTGTCCAACGTCTAGAGTGCTACGGTACTTCCTCAGAGCCCGAGGTCACAGCAGAAGCATGGCAACAAAAGCCAAACTGGAAATTAGACAAGTGCCTAGACAGCAAATCTAACCTGGGTGAAAAGGTTTTTTTTTTCAGTCCAGAAGGAATAATAAGATTAGGACTTAGATGAATGACTTCAGCTCTCACTTCAAGCAGCCACAGAGGACACAAAGCAGGATTGCTTGCTTCGGGCTGGATGAGGTCCAGACACAGCGCCAAAGACTGCTCTCCCAGTCTGCAGCTCACAAGCTATCTGAGCTAAAGGCAGGTCTTTTCTACCGAGCAGTGTTAGACCCCTCTCCCACACCCTTGCCCACTTGTTCACCAAACAGCTGTAAGCTCCTGGCATCCACCATGCAGTGGATGTGAAGAAATATCCCCTTTTGGTTTTTCTGAACCTATCACTTGATAAAGAACCATGGAGCAATGAAGAATTGCAACAGGAAATCATCATTCCCTGTTCTACTTATCACTCATAATTTTACAGACTAATTTCTCCCTGTTGCACATTCTCCAGGCTGAAGTACTGGTTTATTTAGTGATTTCTGGCACAGAAGCAATTTCAAACATCTTACCACCATGGTCCCCTTTCTGCCATATCCCTTAGGAGACCAGAACTGCTCACAGGGCTCACAATGCAGGCTACTGGAGGATAAGGTGAAGAGAGAAGGTGTAACAAAGCACTTACTCCTGTCCTCTTCCTTAAGACTCTGCTTCTGGCCCTGGCAGAGATGGAATACGCAGCTACACAGACTTTTGCTTTGACCTGGAACAGCTAATCTTAAGCTCTTGTGTCCCAGTTTGCTTCTAAGATAAACATGCAGGAATGTGATATGTCCCACACAAACAGAAGCATGCAATCCTACACTTTCCTTCTTGTTTGCTCAGGTCACTTATTCTGGCAATGAAGAAAACAAGACTTAACACAACTCAAATTGATAGAAAAGCACTAACTTTACCAGCATTTAAAGATCAAAACCATATCAGACATTTTCAGATGATAATCTGCCTACCTCTCCTTCAATCTTCCTACAGGCAGAGGCTAGGCAGCCTGAAAGCCCTGGAATCTCACCAATCCTCCATAAGGATGAATCATTAACAACTAAAGACTGTTCTGACTACTGTTTTTAGCACAATGTGATGTAAGTCAGACTTTGCCACTTTAAATACATTTAGCCTATTTATATACATTTTATTCTGATCTGCCCTCCTAACCCCCAGTAAAAGTCAACTATGCTAAGAAGCCCCTTTTAACCTACTTAATCGCAAAAGGGTATCAAATACGTCAACTTCTGGGTCATTCACTTTTCTATGTGAAGCAATTTTTCATCTCTTGCTTTTAATTTATCTATGGAATATTTTCTTACCGTATTGTTGCTGTGACCTGTGGCTTAGCCTGGTTCTGTCTCTCCATGCTTGTGCTATGTCTTTACGGCGGTCTTTAGCTATACGCCTTTGGCTCGGCAGTCACCATTCTACACTTGACCTAAAAGCAACTACTTAATTAATAGTCTATAAATAACCTGTGCTAAAGCCTATTGATGAGGGAAATAGTGCTAAGATATCTCAGTTGGTACAGAAGCTTTCCAGCTCTGTGTGTGTCTACACTTCCATCTACACTGGAAATCAAAAACTACACTACATTTTGCTCAGATTCCCTAGAGCTATACCTCTTGCTATTTATCTCTCCCAAATTTTGGAAAATAGGGTGTGAGGGGTTCAATACCAGATACAGAGGATGAGATCCTAGGCATGCTTCCAAGGCAGAACACGCATTGTTTAGAACCTTTGAAACAGTGACCCCCAAAATGGAAATGTATTTCAGGCTTCGTCAGCAAGGAAAGTTCAAGGTGTAGCAGGTGGTCACTGCCCTGTTCCTAGAGAAGTACAGGCACTCTTTACCCTCACCCTGGGTTAGGCAAGATGATGATGAATTTCTCCATCTATAGGTTCAGAAATGAAGAAGGTTTTCCAGAGAAACCAGGCAAAATCCTGGACTACTGAAACAGACTGGTGATTACTTATCCTGAGTGCTCTCCCTGATGACTTTAAAATCATAAATCCCTAGAACTCCCACTCCTCTTGCCACTGCAGGTACTCCTAGCGCTCACATGTAAATGACTGAGAAAGATTGCAGGTGGAGGTTTGTGTCCAACCCCTGAGAGTATAAAGTAACATTCACAGCTAGTGACTGCTTCTCCTGTTTCAACAGCTGTTGAAACGCTGGTCTTATAATACAGCGGCTGGCACAAACCATCACAACAGAGTCCAGCCTTTGGAACAGAGAGGCTGAGAGAACAGGCACTTCTCAATGGCCCAGCGAATGGCTCTGGCAAGGTTTTCAAGATAATAAATACCCTGCACCCATTGTTCATCTACCAGCAAGTCATGTCACGCTGACGTCCCCAGCCTCCGAGGTCTGAAGGTCACCAGGTGAGGAAAGCAAGTAGCACTGTCCCCTGTATGGCAGCAGTACTCTGCCCCCCACTCACCTGTCCGCAGGTCAACTGCGGTAAGAGACACCGGCTTCCCCACGACCAGGCAACCCTGGGCCTCAGCTGCCCCGAGCTGCTTGATGCCACACTCCATCCACTCAACTTCCTCGGCAGCAGGCCTCTCCCAGAGCGCTCTGCCGTTTGTGCCAGACACAGCAGCAACGAAGGCACATGGAGAAGGCAGACCTGAAGAGAAGAGATGTCAGAGGGAGTGCTACCAACACCTACCTTTGCTGCTCTGCACTACCCAAGAGCTGGGACTCACCCCGTTCCTCTTCCCACCCAGCTAACCTGGTTTTCTCTCCCAGACCCACAGCAGCATCACTAATTAGAACTACAAGAGAGACAACAGCCCTTTTAATACAAGGTTTTCTGTTTCTGAATCACGCTACCTTCATCCGAACAGGTTCTGTTGAAGCTGCTGCTGCCATTGCTAGCTTTGAAAGCAAAGACGACATCTTGCACTTTGTCTTCATTCGCATCTTCTATAGCAAGAAACTGGTAGGCCACTGTAAAAGACCACAAGCCAGGCGCTGGTGAGGATTGCCTCAACCAACAGCAGAGCTAGCTGGAGCAAAACACAAATTCCTAGAGACCTACTTGCTGCCTCCATCTCTGACAGTGTAACATGAAGACAAATAGGCTTTTGTATTAAAAAAAGCCATCTACATGAGTACCAAGGACTGGAAGTTAGTGCCAAAGGATTTTTAACATCTGCTATCCCCCAGAGGATTTGTCTTTTTTTAAAGCCAAGCAGCCAGAATTTGAACTATGATGAACAAAGAACAACTCTAGTCTTGGTGTGGGGTTGCTATTCCCAAAATAAAAATAAAAAAAAAACAAAACAAAACCCATGAAACCCAGCCCCGATATTCCATCTTTCTCACCCTCAGCTAAAAGCAGCCTTCTTCAGCTCAGAGTAGCAGAACTTGGGATTTCTGCATTAACACACAAAGCTCAGTCCCCACTGGTGAGCACTATCTCTGTGTTTACAGCATAACTAGCACACGCCCACTGCACATAAGATTAAAGAAAAGCTTTCACAGAAGCAAATGCTGAGCCACCAGGGAGCAGTATCCCAGCTAAAGAGCTAACTTAAAGCAACTATAAATTTGTGCAATTTATTAAAAAAACAAGATGCAATTCCTCTTCTCCCCTTCCTGTTAGCCATGGAGAAAAGTTATAAAGTCATACCAACAGAGAGAGAATGCCTAATTGTCCCCAAACCTCAGCTCAGACTTCAAGGAAATATTTTACAGACCAAACTTCACAAAGATTTATTCCCAGATACCCCTCCCCGGTTTTTTTGTTTGTTTGTTTGTTTTTTTCCAAATGAGGCCAACCTGCTACCTTGTTAGAGCTTCAGAGCAGCATCTAATTTCTCCATCAGATCCTGTAAACACCTCCTGGAAGGCCACTCCAATTATGACGGGCCACTGCTTATCCAGGTCAGGTATTCACAGCTCTCACTCCCAAGAGCAGCATCCCTGCAGACCTGGCTCCAGATTGTGCTTAGGTAGAGGTCCACAATTCAAATTCGTGGCACATAAAGGAAAAGGACTGTTGGTAAATATTTATTCTGCTACAGCAAGCTCACCTGCATTGTCATAGTTTCGGAACCATGTTCTTTCTGAAACTGGCCTCTCTGGGCAAGGAATGATAAATGAGAAAGCAAACACAATTATCAGACACAGAAATAATGAGATGAAGAAGGCGGCAGTGCGCCACCGTGACAGCCGTGAAAGTTGTGATGACTGCTTGCTGACAATTCTTCTCTCGACAGAGTTTTCATGGTTCTCTTGAGCTTTTACGTCCTCAGTCTTCAGAGGGTGGATCTCAGCTTCCGAGTCTTTGTTATCCATTGCAGCTCATTCATCGGTATTCAGACGCCCTTCTCCCCCCTCACCTGCAACAATGGAAAGAGCAGTTAAAACAGATTTTGGAATATATCCAAAAAAAACATCAAAATATTCTGTTACTACCTGATATTCACGCTGGAAACATTTAATGGGAGGTGGTCAAATCAGTGTATTGTCACAGAGCTGGATACAAAGCGCCATTGGTACCAGAACTCTCCCACATGGAGCAACAGGGAGAGACCATGGGATGCAGGAACAGCACTATTTCTTCTTCAGAGGAGGAAATCAGCTCTGCTAGACCCAGACAAAGAAGGCTACAGTGTCTATGCAGAACAGACTGACTGGTCTGTAGGTCCCGCTCATGAAAAACACGACAAAAGCTCCTTTTGCTGCAAAGACTTCTTGCCGCCTCCAGTGCATGTCAGTCTGACTCCTGGCTGGAGAGGTGAAAGGAAACACTCGTGACCTTTATATTCCAACGTAAAGCTGTTCCCTACTGTAATGAGCACTTGAGCTTCCCCAGGAGAGCGAGAGAGAACAAACACCAGCATCTTCTGTATAGCAACAAACCAAAGCTATTCAACACCTTCTCAGATGAGAAACTACTTGATAAGTTTAGCAACTCAGCCTTGCAGAAGGCAAGAGAATGATCCCTCCCCAGAGGAAAAAGTCGGCATGAGTTGAGACTAAATCAGGCAAATTTGATTTAATCAGAATGGAAGAGCTAACAACTGCTATTTTAGTTTCTCCTGCTTTAAATCATAATCTCAAGCTACAGCTACAATAACAGAGGGGTTCTGTGCTAATTTGTTATAAAAAGGGGAAAAAAGAAAAAGCCCTAGTTGGTTACAGAAACGTGTAACTCATTACCCACAACAACAATAAAAATCAATGTCATATACGGTTTCTCTGATAGTTCCTTAAAAAAATAGCAAAAGGGAAGAAATAAAGAAGGATACATTTCAGTAGCCTTGGAAAAAGCTGCATGACAGTGTCATAAAAAGTTATATCAGAGCAAATAAACATGACAACCGAGCCAATTTTCCATGACTGTGCCCCAGCAGTCACATGCCTAGATTGTCCACTGGAGCAATTTACTTCCCCAGCAGAAAATAGCTTAAACTCAGCATCAGCACACAACGCAGAGAGCTTCGGCTTTCAACTCCAACAACAACAGGGCTCGTTACGTCTCACGTTTCATGCCCAAGTTCATTTACAGGTTGAAAGAAACACAAGGTGAGAGTCACCCTCGGGAGGCCAGCCTCCTTCAGGCAGCTGTGGCTCAACCAGGGGTCTCACCTCCCTGGGTTGTCCCTGTCCCACCACAGGGAAGAGCTGCAGAGGCCTCTTCTCTTCTGTCACGTGAGGGGGGACAGACCTACAGCAAGGCAGGGGTTGAGCGCATGGGGCAAGCAGGACAGCCTGGCACGCTGCTGTCAATCCCCTAGCTAACCTCAGCGACTGCTGGACTTATAAGGCTGCACTTACTCCAAGCCAAGCACTCTGGTATTTATTCTATGACAGCACATCAAGTACAAGATCTCGCTCCAGACAATTTAATTCAAGCTGCACAATACCATGCAAATGCAGTTAAATCAATAATGTAGAAGTTGTATCTTATTCCAAAGATCTTACTCCAAAGACCTCATCTAGCCTTCTCATCAGTCTGCTGGCACCAACAGAGACACCCTCACGAGGCTGGCTGTTTCCAGACCAACCGCAGGCACCTGACAAGGGTAGGAAGGCTCCAGATGGAAAGGGGAATAAAAGAAAGAGTCATGCATTCAGCCTTCCCCCCGACCTGGCCATCACGCTGGCAAGCTGAGCACCACTCTGTTACAGAAGCCGGCTGAGCACCAGACCATTAGCAGGTTCAAGGTACAAGGCTCCAGGCACAGGCTGAGCAAATGATTTACCAGAGCAGAGCAATCACCACCGCAGCGATGGGGGACAGCAGCAGGAATGGGTTATGCGACCTCCCTTGCGATGAGGCAGATGGCTTGTGCATCTCTGGCATGCCTGTCTCCAGCAGCAGGGAGAGGTGGATCTTCTCAAATGCTGTGGTAACCAGTGTCCATGGCACGGGCTGCGACAGGGCTCCAGCACAACCCCACCAGTCTCTCCAGCAGAGTCCTCCGCAGCCCCCCAGTACAGAGCCACGAAACTGCCAGGGCACGGCCAAGTGCTTCCAGCACCTATGAGACTTCCCAAGAAGAACCAAAACCAGGCTTCTCCCCACTTAGTCCAAAAGGGACACCATCGTAACGCTGTATGGAAGGCGTATTTTTATGACTCACTATAAATCACACCATTGTCATCTAGACTGGGACGAGAACAATAAAAAAAAGTGGTAATTATCCTGACAGCCCCAGCAATTCCCCTTCTTTTGCAGCAATGACCCTAGGAGCCACTGATGACAAAGAGCCCTCAATGCCTTTAAAGCAATTCTTTCTCTTTTCTTTCAGGGTTTGAATAATGCCCTTTGCACCCCTGCCAGAGCAGAGGCAGTGCCAGAACAACGACCACAAAGGTCAATGGCAAAGACTCAAACAATGCAGGAAATCCCATGGCCCACATTTGCCAAAGTACGTGCTGGCAGCATGTGAAACGGTCAGAGCTATGAACGACAAAGAAGTCTGGTAATCAGTTTAATTGAAGACAAGCAGAAAATGATAGTGTGCATTTCAGATGATTTTACTGTCCTCTAGCAGCCGGCATTTTGTCTCCTGCTGGTAGAGGACACAAAACAATTCACCGGAAAGTTTAATGCATCCAGGCACCTTGCAAGGAAACAGGCAGCGACAGGATCCTGTGCTGCTGGATTATTAACACACACTGCATGCACTAGATCTCGTAGCTAGCACCAGTTCTCTGCCTGGGGATGGGAGGCCTCACCAGTAGAAAACATGGGAGAAAGACTTCATAGAAAAGGAAATCATTAGAAACAACACGCGACAGACCTGAACTGAAGCCATACAGCTGACAGAGTGCTGCAGTACAGCCAGGATCTGCATCTCGTACGAATTCCATTTGCTGGTGTGCGCACTTCCATCGCTCCCCAAGCTTTAAAGGCCACTTACCCCAAGCAATGGGATGAGCTAGGAGCAGTCACGGATCAAAGCCAAGGAGGAACGAATACCCTTTCCCATCCCACGGTAACAATGCTGCGCTCAGGACAAACACAGCTTTACTCACCTTCATGGGGGACTGACTTTCCTCTTCTCCTGAAGCTACAGCGCAGATTTACAGATCTGATCTGAATCAAACCAGTGAAACTAGTGCAGCAAGCAGTTAGTGCCAAGCCACAGTTAAATCCAAGAGACAAACTATCATTACCAGTCAGCTAGAACTGCCCGACAAGCACAGGAACTGCATACAGTCAGACGTATGAAGACTGGCGACAGAAGCCATTTAAGTGTCAGTGTGATGGAAGGTTTAACTCATTTTCCAGCCATAAAATACCAAACCACAGCATTTATAATCTCACCAGGCACCAGTTCTTCCTGGAAAGTTTCTAGCAATGTATCGTAACTTAGATTTGATGTTCAACATGGTTATACCTTTCATAGAATGATGAAATCAGATTCTGACTGGCCATTTTAGGAACCCAAACACAGCACTGGGCTGTTTTGGTTCTTTTTTGTTTGTTTGTTTTAAGCACCTTACAGGTTTCCTTCCTGTCAGCCAGAAATTGTTGAAGCCCCAAGCTGCAATCAGTAATGACAAAACAGGTTCCAAGTTTTGCTCTGAATAAGATGCAACGTTCCCTTCATAGCTGCCTTCCACGAGCAGACTGTTCAGTTTTGATCCCATGTACAGCACGGCACTGCAGCAAACTTGCCGGACAGTCACCTGCTGCAACACTAAGACATTATTGGGTCATTTCCCTTTTCTGCAGTCCCACTTACATCAGGGTCCAGCCAAGAGGAAATAATGCATAAGATTTCCCCCTAAATGAGATTTTCCTTTCCAAATACGCTCAGACTGCACTCTGTACACAAGCTTATTGTTTTGCTGGGTCATCCACAGCTCATAACTCTTTCTTGATACAAGGCTGCAGCCACGGGCTGGCAAGAACTGCCTCAAGGAGACCATCCCCTTCTGACACCGGGGTACCTCAGCTTCTGCTCGTGTCCCTATCATGTTGGTAAGGACACAGTTTGTAACCCAGATCACACCAAAGATAACACAGGTACCCAGCTCAGAGAAATATCCGCATTCTGCTGCTACAGCTGTCCTTTCCCTTCCCCTCCCCTCCCCCTTGCTATTTTGCCTCTGTTAACACAGATCTCTTCAAAACATCAGGTTCTTCTTAAATGACACTTAACCCTCTGGTGCAGACACAACACGTGCCACGGAGCATTCACAGCAAGAAAATTGCAACTCCTCCAGAGCACAACCAAATGTCACTTTAGAATGTGACACATTTGTCATTTGCAGGAGAAAAGTCCTCTTTCCCAGGGCAGTTTTCACTACAGTGAGGAGTTCAAGTAGGGAAACTCGATCTGTTTAGCAAAGAGCAAGACATGATCCAGTACTTTTTCCAAGACAGTAATGGGAAAAGCAAAACTCTAAGATGAAGAGCAGCATTAAAGCTGCAAAACTGTGTGGATCTGATTACAGGTTAGGCCAGTAATAACAAGCGAGCAGCAGAAACACGCGCCATTTATCATCCCAGAACTTACAAGCTTTGCAGGATCAAAGCCAGACTGTTGCAGATCCCTTGCGTCAACCCCAAGAGCAGTAGTTAGCAAGTTGTTTGAATCGCTCACATCAGAGACATCCCCAACTCATCCACAGGGCTCCCCTGCTTGCGTCAGAAGCACAGAGGCTTCTCCGCACTGCCAGAGATTTAACACACTAGGGGCTTTGAAGAGATCTCAGTGCATGAAAACCCTTTAGAAGCAGCTGTGGTCAGTTCATGTAGGTTTATTAAAAGACAAAAAAGAAAGCACATTTTTTAAGTGGAGCACTTGTTCTACAGGTCACAAACTCCGTGCTGCCCGCTGGGTCCTTGCTGCACAGCCTAGAGAGGTTTATGGCAGCATGAAGCAACAGCCTTCCTCCAGCTGCTGCTGTCCTTGTCAACTATCTCCAAGAGAAACCTCTTTTTTCCTCCCCCAAAATGGAATTTTTCTTTTCCCCTCTTGCACATGCACATGGAGGAAAGCTCATTCACAGGCCGTTCCACCTGCACAGCCAACACCCAGCCTTGCAGAGCCTCTCAGCTTCCAGCCTCCACAGGCAGCCCCACGAACAAGGCCCAATTCTGCTCCGGCAGTGGGGAGGGCTGGCTCCAGTTGCACCGAGCCATCTCCCCCTGTAAGGCAGGCTGACCCTGCAGTTAAGTAAGAGGTTTTTGCTTTCCAAAATAAGGAAAAAAAGGTGGAAATGGGATAGACTGGAATTTAACACACTAAAGCATTCTTCTTTCTGCAAGAAACGCTCTAATTCATGCCTGCAGACTAGGCTCGTGGCCTGCTGAGGAAAAGAGAAACATGAATTCGAACCCTCTCCAGGAAGAGCGCTGAAGGCTGCGTGCTGAGCTCTGTAGAGGTGAGGGGTTTCTTGTGTTTCTATTTGATTGAAATACAGGCCCGCAGTAGCAAGTGCTGTGTAAGCGTCTCCCCAGGACTCGTACGCAGCCTGCCAACCACACGGGATAAACTAGCTCAGATCAAACGGCAGATTACAGCAACAAGCTACCTCGGCAGAGTCCGTGGCTTTTGCAAAAGGGATTAAATTCTCTCCCAGGCTTCTCGACATGGTTTTGGGCAACTTCTTGCGCGACCCCTTCCGATCGCAGGGAAGGCACCAGGGCTGGGTCAAGCGCAGCAGGAAGCGTTGAAGAGCCGCGGCGTTTCGCAGCCCTGCTCCCCAGCCCGGCTCAGGCTGCAAGGCCAGGGCAGAGGCGGCCTGGGACCAACCCCGCCGCTCGCCCCCGCGGCCCAGCAGCAGCCGGCCGGCCGGCTTCACCGCGGCTTCACCGAGCCCCTCGCTTCTTCCGAGCTCCCGCTCCGGCACCGCGCGGTTCCCGCCAGCGGAGCGGCTGGTGCCCGGCGGCTGCGGCTGCTCCACCCCGCGCCCGCCCTGCCGGAGCCGGCGGCAGGGCCCGGGCAGCGGGGACGCTTCGGGAGCCGACTCCATTCCCCGACAGGCACCCCCGCAGTGCCGGAGGCAAGCCGAGGTTCTCGGGGCGCGGCGGAAGGCCGCACACCCGCGGGGGCGGCCAGAAGCCCGCCTTGCCCCCGCGGCAGCTCGCTGCGACCCCGCCCTGCCCGCCGGCTTCCCGCCGCCCCCGGCCCGGCCTCCCCCCGCCGCCGGCCGGGCGGCACCGGCAGTGACCGACTCCCGCCGCTCTCCCCACTCACCCCGCCGCCGCCGTCACTTCCGCCTCCGTCCCCCACCGCCTCCCGGCGGAAGCGACGCCGCGACGCAGGTGACCGGCTTCCGCCCCGCCCAGGAGCCGCGCCTGCGCAGTGTGGCGGGCGGCGCGTCCCGGTGGCGACGGCGCGGGCGGAGAACCCGCAAGAACAAGGCCGGGCAGCAGTGGGAGCCACAAACACAGATCTTTAATGCGATCAGACCGCGAGAGAACAGCACAGTCACGTACAGGCATCCCGAGAGCGCGCCCGCCGCCCCCCGGGCCCGCCCCGCCGCCCCCCCCCGGGCCCCGCTCTCCCTCACCCGACACGGAGGTTACAAAAACAATACGTGAAACCGCGGAATTAGTTGTAAAAACGGACAGGGAAGGGGGTCGCATGCACTAAGGACTAACACCGAGGGGGCGCCGGGAGGGCCGCAGGGAAACCGAAACCGTTAAGCAGCTTATCGGAGCCTCGATGGGGAGAAACGCCCGCCCGACCCTCCGCCGCCACCGGACACACGGCCTTAAAACAGCATTTACAGACACCTTCCTGCTGCCGCCGCCGCCGCCCGGAACCGTTAGGAGCAAGCCGTCTTTAATTAAAGATACCTGCCTCGCCGAGCTAACGAGCAGCGGCCAGGCTCTCGCCCAGCTCTGTGGGCGGTGAGGGCTTTACTCACACAACTCTCACAAAATACCGATCCTCGGGGTCTCGACTGTGGCTGGCACAGCAAGGCGGCCTTCCTCCCCTAGTGTAAAATAAACCTAGTTACAAATAAGCTAGTTACAATATGCAAATTCCTCCCACACGTGTTAGGACACAGCTGGTGCCTCAGTCCCAGGAGAAGCAGTGTGCACCAACACAGGCGACTTCTTTCCTCGCCTTGCCCCTGGATTTCACTCCATCCCGAGTCACCTCTGCTACTCGGCCACCTTCTGCCTGACTGGCCTTTTAAAAAACATACACTAACGCTTTTTTTTTTTTTTTTCACAAGTCAGAAAACTCCACAGAGGAAGCTCTGACTCCAGAGTGCACAGTAAATAGGCAGGCTAGCTGTGGCTGTACTCCTCTACAGAAGAAATCAGTCCAGATTTTCCACTGTTGTGTTTACACCTGCTATCTGATCTGCTAAGGTACTAAAACCAGACTTGAGCCCATCTTAGAAATGTGCTCCAGCCAATTTGATCATCCTCACAAAGATGAACAGCTTTCGAAATACGCAGATCAGGGCCAAATTTTGTCTGTCTTGACTCAGCTGGAATCGTGAAGCAACTCTCAAATGCTGGAGACATAAAAATGAGGTGGCTAAGCGCTAAAAGGAAAAAAACCCACACTTCTGAATTTCTTTTAACAGATATAAACAGAAGGAAAAATTAATTAAGTGAGAACCAGCGCTACTGGTGTGCTCACAAAGGGTCAGGTAGATCTTTTGGAAAGGGCTGAAGCATTACAAACATCACAGCAGCTCAGGTCTCCGACCACAGCGCTGCCCCTGACTGCCGTGTTCGCTGGGTCAGGACAAACACAGCGTGTCAGCCATTGGCCTGAATTGAAAACGATCCGTCCAGATTTATTTATTCCTACTAAAACAAAATCCTGTTAAACAGTACGTAACTCTGTGTCTCTACAAACTCACAGCTATCTGCCAAACAATAAAAATTCCAAACTACAAAAGATGAGTTGTATTCAGTAAATATAAATGGGAAATTTAGGCTTTGTGTAGAATGTTTATCAGACTATTTACAGTGCAACACAGATCGTTTGAGTTCAGATCTCGCCAGCTTCTCTCTCTTCTGATCTCTTGGAACGAGATTTGCCATTTGTGCTCTCGTGCCGTCTCTCAGAAGAGCTCTTCTCTTTTCTCTCTCTGTCTCGTGACTTTTCTCTTGAAGATCGATCTCTAGAAGATCTGAAGTACAAAGTAAACCATCGCTATAAGCTTCACAACTAAAAGAATTTTCAAATATGCACAAAACGACAACATCTTTCCCTAACAGGGCTGTGGCGTAACACAAGTTTCTTACAGAAATGTGCCTAGGTACTGCGACGTTGGGAGTGGCGTCCTCAAGACAGCAACTCTGGGCCCTCTCCGAGCTTTATGTATGAGAACACCAGTTTTGCAGCACCAAGTGCACAGCGCAGCCTTTGTTACTCTCTCCTTGGAGCGATCCTTTCAACCTGTTACCACAGAGGCTCTCTGAGGTCTTCCCTGGGCCCCTTATTAGTTTACCGGGCCATACTGAAGTGCCTGCAATTTCTTTCTCGTCTATCACTCAGCTCTGTTGTGTCTTCTAGACTAATTTTTCATTATGCTCTAAGTTAGTGACTTTCTGCTCAACTGCTTTAAATACCAACTGTATTCTTTGGACTCAAATGCTCGCTCAGCCCTGGGCTTTTTCCTTTGCATCCTGACAAGCGCTGTCCTTGGCAGCATCCTGGGTTCAAAGTCAGGATGATACAGATTTATATTCTCAGCCCACAACACAGGCGAATCTTTTCACAGCCTGCCCAAATGACAGCTACAGATTTTCAGCAGTGCTTCACTCTATCAGCCCACACAGAATTAAGCAAAAGGCTTCATGTTAGGTCCAATCTGAAAAGGCTGTTTTCCTGTATGATTCATGCCAGCTTATCGACTGGCAGCCTTCAAAAGGTGCTGATCCTGAATGAGCTCTAGCGGCCCACACCCCTTTAGAACTAGGCAGAGGCTTTCACAGACCCTGCAGAGCCAGCACATTTTACTCTAGGACTCAGTACGCAGGTTTGTCTTTACAGTCACAATGAAAGGACCTGGCAGGTACCTTAGAGGTTCCAGCTTTCATTTGTGTCAATTGTAAGCTCTGGAAATACTGCACAATTGATGCATTAAAACCTTACAGCCTCTGTATCATGAGCCATTTAATTTTCATTAAATTGTGTCATTTAACCAGATGATAACAAGAGTCTGTCTGATGAGATTAACCCTCTCCCTGTTCCCACAACAATGCTTCCTGCCCATAGTCCTCCTACCCCAAGACCTCCAGATCTTGTGGCAGGCTCTCCATTTCTTTATACAAGTGACACCTCAGACCAGCAGAACCTCAATGCAGGTTTCATTAATTCTCAAGGTGAAAACAGAAGCTACACTCTTTCAGGGAACAGGGGTTTTCTGTTTGTTCTCTTGGTTTTGTTTTATTTTCTTAAGCTGATCCTGGTTTCTCCCCAGTTCTCAGTAATTTTGCGCAAGTATGTCAGCTAGCCAATCCCCCTACAATCTCGATTGGCTAATTTGAATGTGTTCAAGGTTTTCGAAGTAATCCCTTACCTGCTCTTTAGTAATAGTTATTACAGGGTCTTCCTCACTTCCTAATTGTCCAAACTTCTTTTCTTTATTTTTCATGTTCAAGACAGATTTAAAAAAGGACTTTAGTATCTCAGCCATTGGAGAATCAACAGTATTTACACACCCCCCTCAATTATTAACAGACTTTTTTTTTCAGACCATTATTTCCCTCCCCTTCATCAGGAATCTTTAAAACCTGTTCTTACCCCTTAGCTAAAGGGACACAAGACACACAATGGTAGATTTGTTTCTAGAATTGTACTCAAGTGGTGGTGCCTAATTGGGTAAGACAGTGCTAAAGCACTCCCCTATTAATTAGGAGCATTTAAAAAAAGCCAGATCTAACTTCTGCAAGCACCTGGCGATAGACTTGCTCCTGGGCTTAAAAGTGCTGTAAGGAAACACAATGATTCCTTTCAATTTTTCTAATACTCCTACATATGCTTGCCTTATCCTTCCTCCAATACAGTGTTTTGCTGAGTTTCAGAAGAGACTTAAAGCCTTTCTTCAGACTACAGAACTTCTCCTCCATGACAGGAGAATGGTATACTCCTCCTCTTGGCTGCCTTTTCCCCTCCCTCCACTGCAGATTCCTAAGCAATTCTCTCTCTCTTGAGCAGCCTTCTAACAGAAGACTTCCCCCAGATCCCAAATCATACACTTCCTTCCCCACGCCAGCACTGAGAGAAAGAACCTGGGAAGCAGAAGGTAACCATAGAAATGTAACATCAAAACTGCCTCTCAGTTACTTGGCTTTTACAGGCCAGGGGGGCTCAGTTAGCTTAAGCAGGCCTTTGTGCTGTTTCTTGTACAAGAAAACCAGCAATTTCTCAAGGCTCAGCAGTGCAAATCAAGAAACCAGTTCTATCTCCTAGACTCTCCTCTCAAGCTGGGATCTCGCTGTACAGTTACTACCCTACTGCTTGCATGTGAGGCCATCTACAAATGGCCACTGGGAAATCCTGCTTTGGCCCAGGAGCTGGTACGGGACACTGCAGCTGCTAACTTGAGAAATCGTTCATACTCCTGCTTGCTCTAAGGGACTGGGGAGGCTCACTGTGATGCCAAGGACTCCCCTTTCCAGAAGCACTCATGTCAGGAATACATACTTGTGTTTTGAACTCCTGTCTCTGGACCCCCGTCGGTGACCTCTGCTATGGCTGCGGGAACGGCTCCGGTGGCGTCTGTGTCGGTCTCGGGACCGGGAGCGAGACTTCCGCCGTTCACGGGAAGCTGATCTCGAGCGTCTTCGCCTCCTATCCCGAGACCGTGATCTGAAGAGGACACAGATTGCATCAGGCTCAGGAGAAGGGCCAGTACATCAGATCTGCGTACCTGAGCCCATCTCAAATATTCCTGAGTAACAAATATCCAGAGCACCAGCACCCACCCCTGCCAGCCACACCCATGCCAACACAGAAGGCACATCACCCACAGGGTGGGCATCTCCCTCCTGGGCCTCATGCTACCAACAAAATGCCAATGGGGAAATTCAATTTGCTTGGAAGCTTTTATATAAAGCTCCCACCGTTAATGTAAGCATGTGCCGATGCCTAGAGCAGAGCTTATCAACCATGCCTCACTCAAGGTGAGACCTGTATAAGTAGAAGAGAGGCCAAAGTAAGGGGCATGTGAAATTACCATAACCCATATGGCAGTCTGCCAAAAGGGAGACTCCCTTGTGAAAGTACTGCACTTTAGAAGCCGACTTGGTTCAATCTGCTCTAAAAGCAAAACAAAGGATGCCAATGTATATGGGAAGCAGTAGACAGGAAGATCTCCAGGTACATGATGACAGAATGCTGTCATACCGTTAAGGCAAGCTTTTCACAGAGATGTGGGGGGCTTTAATCTTGAATCTCTGTATTTTTACATCTGAGGTATTATATATGTAACAGATGTATTTCAGACATTAAAACTATGAAAGTATATTACACATTTATTGAAAGAGGCATCAAGTACATTCTTAGACTCATACTCTGCAGTGCACAGCACCCTCTGTCCTGACCAGGCTAGCCAGCATCTGATTTCTAGCCCAACGAGTGACAATAAGTTGCACAGCACCACTGAGGTGCCCAAGCAGTAGTTCCCATTTCTTTCAGAGAGCAAAACAAAGAGACTGGAGCACTGAGTGAACTCCATTTGTGAGATCCAGGAAAAACCTCAGGAGCTAGATAGAAACACAAATATATATTTGGGAGAACTGTAGAACTGTGCACTCACCTTCGACGATCTCTATTTCTTGATCCAGACCTAGAAAGGAGAGTTAAGCAAAAGAAAGTATGATATAGCCAGTGGGTTTTCAACAGAACCACCCATCCAACCTGGCAGGTCTTCACCAGAACACAACAATACCCCAAGTAATCTGTCAGTTAAAAAAAAAGCTTGCCATTAAAACATTTAATTAGACTCAATTTGGGGGGCAGGGAGAATTTGTCAAAAACTGAAGAACTCCATAGAAACACTAGTTTCTACATGCAGAGCTTCCCATCAGAACAGAAAGGTCTACAAACCAATTCAGTCTCTGTTAATAAAGCCCCACAACTAACCTTTCTGACTTCACATTTGCTGTGCATATTTGTTGTATACTCTAACTTCAACTAGATCAACTCTAACATTTTCAAGAAGTTGACAGTTTTCTGATTTTGGTTCCTTTGAGTTAGTTGCACATTAAAAGGATTTTAATAAAGAGAAAACAACATTTTCTCACTCATTGTATTTATTTAACAAACATTAGAAGAAAATTTGCATCAATGACTTTTTTCCCCTGTTTGGGAAAGATGAGCTAGAAAAAAAAAGGGGAAACAGACACAAGGGAAGAACTACTACTGAAAAGTAACTGATATACTGAAAATCCTTCATCTCGGACTTAAAGCCACTTGAGAATAATCATCCAAGCCTCACTATTCTTCCTCACATTTCCATGGCTTCAGAGCTCATGTGCGGCTCTCTCAGCTTAAAGCTGTAAGCATTAAGCTTTTGACAGCCTGTAAATAACAATGTCACAATTCTTTCAACGTCTGAAGCACCATTACTCAGCATCAGTTAAAGTACCACTCCATGTGAAAGATACGCTCTCCCTCTTTCTCTATGGCCACGTTTCAGAGCCAACTTACACCAAAACGTCACACGTTGTCTGAACGGTCTCTTTTTGCTTTAATTGAGGAGTGGCCAGTCTCCCTGTTTAGTGACTTAAGAGACTCACTCTCGTAACTGCTCCCGTCTCCCCACTGCATACGACTCACAGGGGATGTTCCAGTTACACAGTCACAGAGCTATTCTGGCACTGTAACAGGAGATGCGGCTGAAAGCTATGCACAGACAAAATTTTAAAAAGCAATGGAGAAACATCTATTTTAATAATATCATTTAAAACCATACCTGGATAAGACAAGATTAAGAGAATCAATGTGCACTGATATTCCTTCACAATGAAATGGGATTGTTTAATCACAGTAGAAAGAAAAAAATCCCAAAATTTAGAAAGGAATTCAGGTAGAAGGACCGTAAACAAGGTGGAGCTGAACTTGGAGTCAGGCAAATGAAACATGCTCCAAGGCAATACAGTAGACAATCAGATGAAGGAAAAGCTGATAAACCAGGAGAGCAAGGCAATACACACCTCCTTTTTCATGTAACAGAACTGAAAGAGCAGCAGAACCTCCTGTAGATGCCTGGCAGGCAGCTGAATTTTTTTGGTGGTTGTAATTACTCCAAGTTCTTAATGTTCTTTTCCTCCTGATAACTTTATTCTGGATCACCGGTGCACACATCCACACAAAGACCTTCTACATCCCCTGAGAAGCCTGGCTGCCCTTCCATGCCTATGATCTGAGCAGGAGTATGCATAATAAACTCCTGATAATCACTCCCTAGCGCTAGACTTCAGAATTCAGGAAGCATCCAACAAAACAGCACTTTCCTTACTAGCCTGAATCAGTATACAGCAGGAGACAGTAGAATACTGCTGTCCAGACAAGCAAGAGGCTGAGCATATTTATTTTCTTCCTCTTTTTTGTCCCTGCATCACAGAGGCTATACGCTGAGTTTCATAACCTGTGTTTTGTCCAACTTAATACAAAGGAAATCCATTTGGCAACTCCACCTAAACTTGTTTGCTGGTGTACTCTGGAAGCAAATACTGAGGTCTGCACTTCCAAGCATGCCACCTCTCCACAGAATTTCAGTCTTAAGAGATGACTGGGTAGCCCGCAGTCACCAGCAATACCAAACAAAGGTCTTGTGTTTATTTACCACTAGAGGTGACAACCCAGCCCACTCATTCCTATGTGTAAATCACAGTTTAGTTGACAAACTAATAAAGCCTGTGAGAGGCAGATTTTCACAAGTGAATCTACAGGTTTCCATAGTATGTCACAGTGCCGGTAAGTCACCAAAGACTTCTCAGTCAAGCAGTACTCTTTCTCTTCCTCAATAACACCATGAAGATGTCACATATGAAGATATGACAAGAAGACTTAGGAAGGAAACATGTTTTCTATGGTTCCTTAAAGTATCAAGCTCTAGTTAAGAGAGTCAGACTGAAAGGCAGAAGTCACCAATTAGTTTTTTGATGGAAAAATGCTCCTGTAAGCATGGTGTTGCACAGCTCCCAGCAGGTAAGGTGCTGAGAAATCAAGAAATCTGGGCTCTAATCTCAGTTCTGACACTGAGTGTCCACTGGGAAAACTACTTTCCTTCTTTGGGTTAAGTTCTCATTTTGGAGAGGCAAATAATTTGACCTCCTCTGTGTAACACTCTTGGCTCCTTCACAACAAGTTTTTCTTCGGTATCTGAACAGAGGAGCATACAGATGCCTCCATACAGAGAGAGAGCAAAGTCTGGCCACAGTATCTAAGTAGTGCCACATAGGGAACCAGCAAGAACTCAGACTTCAGGCCAACTCAATGCAGTTCTTAAACTCTTCACATTTAAAGCATTAAATAAAACATTCAAAATCCATCTTCAAACCCCCTCATCAGATGCATCCATATATGGACTACCTCTGAACACAAGAGGTTCCTTAGTTCTCAACAACTGAGGGTTTGGGGTTTGGTTGGTTTTTTTTAACAACCCACAAAAACAAAACCACAGGAGGAAGAAAATCAGCATTTGGGGAGATGCAGACCAACTAAGAGATCCAGAGGACTCTTCCTGAAGGCAACTCTCTTGAGCAATTTTCATGCAGAAAGGACCTCCAGGAAGAAGAGGCACCATGGAGACAGACACACTGAGTCCAGGTTAGATATGGTCCTACTGTGGGTCTGAAAGAGCCTGCCATGAAGCAGCTGCATGTGAAGACACTTCTTGTTTCATTTCCATCTTTCTGACGATAGCAACAGCATGCTATGTCATAACTGCAATAGCAGTCCCTTTCGATTAACTCCTGTGCTCATCTGCCAGTTCCAGATTCTCCAGCTCCCAAATACAACTGCATTACTGACAGTCTTGCATGGATGCCAGAAAGTTGTGACGCTCTACATAAAGTGCTGCTGTTCAGGAGAAAGCTGCAGCACGAACTGGCACCATGCAATCCACAGAGAAAACCCACATAAAACACCCTAACTGGAGAATGCATAACAATTTGGGGCTTACATCTTCACAATACACCAAAATCACCAAGCTGCAGACCACAGAAAACAAAGCTGCTTTGATTCTGGTATTTATTTGCTAATGTTTCCAGCAATGTATACCCAGAAGCCAGTACCATCTTAGAGCATACTGCAGTTACTTGTCTCATATGCCTCAAACACGGATGGCTGAAACACTCTTCAGTTAACACTGAGGGTCAAGAAGAGCACAGGCAGCAAGGTTGGTTTTTTTGACACAAGAAGTATGAGAAACACATGAGGTTAACTGGGGAGATGCTGTGACAATGAGAACAGCATTCCTACTCAGCCACTTCCTCTGCCTGACCACTGCAAATAACTACCCTCTCCACACCAGGCTGTTTAACTGAGCTGTTTGCACATAAGACGCCTGTTCGGTTCAAGTACAGAAGCAATAGTTTTTCCAGTTCAGCTGGCAAGATGCAGAAGAGCTTGTCCTGAGAATACCAACGTTGCAGCCACTCCCACTGCTCAAGGATTATACATATATGAGCAGAAGGTGACACATATGGCCACAACCACCAAAAGCAGCCACTCCTTGGGATCCCTCAGATCCCCTAGGAAGTGTTTTCCAAACCTGTGCCAAAAGCACCTCAGTGTTATTGCAGAAAAGTTTTGGAGCAAGACAGGCAGCCCACCATCTGCCTCACAGATACCAGCTCCATTCTGTTGTCATCTCCTAGCCTAGAAGAGAGGAAGGCTGTCCAGGGAATTTTTGCACGACTACTGCCTTTTGAGCAGACCTAGCCCTCACTCATCTTAAACTTTCCCACTCAGATGCATTGGATGAGGGCATTTTATTCAGATTCCCAAATATAGGGACTCACATGTTTCAGATACACAATGGAGGTTAAAACAACACACATAAAATCACTCTAAGGTGGGGTTTTGGGGTATTTGTTTTCATATTTAACTGAATGCCAAGGTGCTCACACAGCATCCAGAGCACATCCAACAGCTACTCCAGCAGCAGATGCTGCTTTCCTGCAATGCTCAGATACAAGAAATCAGACTATTTCAAAACCAACTTCACGAGCCAGTTATCAGCTTCCACTTACCGTCTGCCCATTCTCTCCTCTCGTTCCCTCTCCTCTCTCCGTCTCAAACGATCCTGGTTTCTCTTCTCTTGCTTTTCTGCCACTGTTTTCTGGAAAAAAAGTCCGCATTTCAGCCATACAGTAACAGGTCAGAGAGATCTGCAGGGAGACTATTCCAACAGTAAGACAAAGAACCGTTTCACTGCATTTTTATGTGCTAGTCAAGATCTCTACCGAGGTTCTCATTTTCCTCACAACTTCACTAACATACATCAGTGCAAGAAATGCTACTCCCTACTCCGCTTCGAGTGCTTGTGCTCTAAGAGACAAGCCCATAAGCTTTGAGGCAAGGACTGTCTCACCATGAGTGTACACAACACACAATGAAACAGTGCTCTGGCCTTGCGCTAATGATCAAATCGAGGCACTGACCTCAATATACTGCCTAAGGAATAGGGCACAGGAATCACAACTCTTACTCGAGCAGGCTAGAGGTCTCTGTTTGCAAGCAAGGCCAGTACCATAACTCCAGTACAAACCATTTCAGAAAACTTCTAATCACTTTAGCTACTGAAGGCCTTTTTCACTGACAGCACTATGTGAAACTTCAGTTCAAGCATTTCGTTAAGAGGTCCCAAAGTCAAAAAACCCAGAGTGACAAATTTCAGCCAGATTAATGAGAAAAATACAGGCAACTATACCAATGTTCTATGGAATAAATGACAGCAGTGATCCGGTTTGACTCATTCTGAGGGTACATATTTAGTTACCCAGAAATTACAGAACAGAACCCAAGATGAGGCTACATGCAAACCTCCACCAGAAGTTTCAGGGATTCTGCAATCAGAAATTTCTGGGCTTTTACAAGCACTCTGCAAAGAATTCTGTATTAATTTAATGGAAGTGTTGAATGTCTTCAAAACTAAAAGGAGAAGGTTTAAAACAGGGAGGATTACCCTCAGCTGATCCAGTTTCTCACGAATCTGAATGAAACCCAAGTGTAATTTGCCTCCAAAGTGGTCAGCGAGACGGCGGTCGTTGTCATGGAGACCCAGATATGCTGAACAGACTTCACACACACGGAGTTTCTGCTGCTGGAAACTGGATGCAGGCATTGAATTTCGGTATTCTTCCTAAAGGGAGGCAAAAAACCATGCAAATGTCAGGAAACCCTTGCATAGTCACAACCCTCCAGGGAAATCCCTGCAAAGAACTGCACTGCCACTTTCAAGAATCAAAAAAACACCCTCAATATAAAGGAGGTGCCATACAAAACGCTCTGCAAGCACAGCTAACCTGACAGCCTATCCCTGCAGTGACTAGTGACCAAATATTTCAGAGGACAAATACTTTCCCGCCCCAGTCAGCTCTCTTCACTAGATAAAAGTTTCTAAAAAGCTTTTCTTCATCTACCACAGTACACTGCCAACTGCTTGCTGGCACATGGCTGAAACTGAAAAAGGTGCTGGCAACATTGGAAAGGAGGTAGGAACCACCCAGCTGTTTGTCATGTACTCAGCCTAGCCCAGTCCGCTATTACAATTCATAGGAGAACCAACGCCATACCTCTGCCTCTTTCTTTTTTGCTCGGACTTTCTCCACTTCCATCAGGATCTTTTGAGACTCATCAACATTTCCTTCAGCTCCCAGCTGTTCAGCTTTAGCTAGGAGTTTTCCAATGTCTTCATTCAGCTCGTGTACTTTCTCTGCCTAAAGAGAATAGTGTGCTTTTAACAAGACAAAAATACTTGCTAAAGCTTGCAGGATGACCTTTCCTTTTTCTCTAAAAAATATCACTTAATAAAAGCAGTTGTTGGAAGCGGACCATAAATCTCCGAAAGTCAAAGGAGTCCCAACAAAAAGGGATTTGTGGGCCAAGTACAGGCAATGCAGTCACAGACACATAGCAAAGAGAGAAACTGGACATGGAGGGGACATCATCAGTTCTGCCACAAACAGTGGCACATTTCTGGCTTGCAGGACAGCTTCAGTAATGCTTTGTATTGTTCCCATGAAGCAAGTTCCCCAAAAGGAAACTCCATGAGCACTAAGTGAAAAGACAACAGTCATGGGATGCATATACTATTCTAAGCTATTACATTAACACTGAATAGTATGGTGGGAAACCAATATGCTTTATTGCCATGCTAAAGCAACCTATTTTAGAGTTCATGTTTTATGCTACTATGGCCCTCTGAACCAGTAAGTTTGTCACAAGAATGGCCAGAGCAGCATTTGAGGAGGATGGCTGGAATCCACAAAGCCTTTAATTAATGGTGTCAGAGACAACACAGCAGCAGTGCTCTCACACAGACTTGCAGAACAAATGTTTAATGAGAGGACAATACCTTTGCAGACACTTCGGCACTGATCTCTTCCTGTGTCTCAGCCAGGCGTTTCTTGGCCAGCTCTGTTCTCCTATCACACTCTGCGATGAAGGATTCCAGGTGATCCATTGCCTGCATGTTCAGACAAAGAATTGTGAATAAGGGTACTCTCCATGCCAGATCTAGGTTTGACAGCCAACAGCTAGCTGGTACAATCCCTGTATAATGCACAATCAACCACAAGAACAGATGCCTCAAGAAAAAGTAAAATTTGATCCCTGCCCTTAAGGCTGTCATCCATCTGGAACCTGACACAGTCCCTTTACTCAGACACAGAACAGGATGCTCACACGAAGACTGCTTTGCACTGGAACTTTCAATGCATGAGCAACAGGTGCAAAGACAAAAGCACTGGAATAACATGAAAAGGGAAGACAGAATTGTTCTTCCACTTGATTTGTTCCATTATAGAAAGCTAAATCTGGCAAGAGTGAAACCACAGAGCTTTTAATGTCAAATCTCCTTCTGGGACAGGCCACCAGGTTACAATGACCTGGTACAGAGCAGCAGGTGTGGGATGCAAGGAATGTCGGAGGAGCCTCCCAGCTAGCTGGGCTAATGGGGTTGCAAGGGCCGTAATTACTTCTACAATTTCAAGTCAGCAATCAAGCTGGCATTCAGGAAGGGGAAGGGGCTGTACATTCTTGTTAGATAACACATCAAATAACATGGCTAGCTGAAATGCCCACTGAGTTCTGCTGTTCAGTCAAATAACTTCATGAGGCAGTTTCCACAAAAGTAACTTTGTACTCACATCCAGCTCAAAAAACAGATCTCTCTCTTTACTTGCAATCTCATAATCTGCTCGCAGTGCCAAGTCATGGATCTTTGTACATTCTCCCAGGTCCATTCGCTGTTGAAAAGAAAAAAGAAAATCAACGTAAGAACCCTCCATTATGGAAACAAGCAGCAGATACTTAACTCTTGCCAACTGTATCATATCAAAACGCAGCTTCTTTAGGAAGAAGAGCTTCCTCTTAACCTGTCAGTAACAGAACTAGCCAGAAGAACATGCTTGCTAGAACCCCTCTTTTAGGTGTTCCTGGAACAACACTAAAACACCCCAAATGCATTAAGTCCAGCCCTACTCGTGCTCTAGGTCACAGCACAGCCTTAGAAATTGCTGGGAGCTAGGAAGGCGCAGCACGCTGCAGCAGCAACTCCTTCAATGGGCACTAACTCCAAATGCCTCCTTTTATACAGCTTTGTACCCTGTTTAAACATCATCTGGAAAAAGCACATCTGTGTCAGGACAAGCCCTAGTAAGATACCAAAAGATACCAAATCATAGAACACAGACAGAATGTTTCCTGTCAAGAACAAGTGGACTTAAGGGAGTAAGGGCGATGGCCGGTAGAAAAGCACAAACCCACACTCAGCAACAACAGACTCATAATTGCACAGCTAGCCCCTTCCCACATTCAGCTGCTGCCTGGAATTTTAAAACCTGCCCAGCAAAGCTAATTCCTACGCATAAGCCCATCTAGTGAGAGACTTCTTGAGACCATCTCACTTCCCAGAAAGCTCTGACTTGCATGCTGCCCTTCACTCCCATTGCAGTTGATGCTATTTAAATTTGTTATTTTTCCCCAACCTAGCAGTTAACAGCCACATGAACCAAAGTTAATTATGCTCGCAAAACATGGAAATTGCATTTCGACATTATCAATATATAACAGAGAACATTTCTCTTATTCTTAAAATAGAAAAAGAATATGACATTTTGAAAGACAAAATAATAAAACATCTAAATGTGAGGCACAGTACGAATGGCATGGTACAGGTCATGGCCAGCCATCCTCTTCTTTCCCAGTCACCACCAGTCCCATGAACCCAGCACAACAGGTGTCAACTCACTGAACTGCAGAAAAAGCTAAATACATCTAAATCAGGATCAACACAGAATCCCTGCGGAACATCACAAACTAGAGCTGGGGGTGCCAGGGACACCTGTGTGAAACAATGCACTCAGACAGCAGCAATGGACGTGTTTAGAATGAAGCAACTAAAGCAAGCTCCACCAGGTAATGCTCTGGGTTTCACAGCAGCTACTTGTGTTATTAGCGTTTCTTCTTTAAACAAAGAAAACAATTCCGGATGACTTGCCACTATTTAGTCTTCCTCATTTTGCTCAGATTTACCAGAAACAGGAGGCCTCAGGCAGCAGGCTACAGAAACAGACGCTGTATCCAGAACAGTCCTGCTGAGCTCTCTAATGGTAGAAATTTAATGCCTACAAAAAAAAGCGTCCGGTACTTTCAAAGCTTGATCATGTTCATCTTCAGGCAAGCCTCTTCAAAGAATGCTAGCGAGCTACTGTTATTTTACCACAAAAAGAACTTTCCATGATGCAACTTAAATCTTTATTCTTACGGCTATTCTACTGAGATCCCTTTCCAATATAGGGAGAAAATAACAATATTAGATGCGACTGTCACACATCATAAGTATTCTTATCTGAACTCTTCTTCCAAGCTGAGCCACTAGCTTCAATTCCGAGAAGGGGCTCCAGCCCACAACTTCAGAAGAGCCAACAGTGTGCTCCATATTCCTCTCCCTGTTTGTTAAAAGGCAATGAATCCCTCAACCTCTTCCTCTGGAGGAGAACATTCAGGTCTCACCAGCATACAAACCTCAAGTCTTCCTCCATGTCCTTGGAGATGATCTAGGTGCAAGGAGATTTTCACAGGTATTGCTCACTTGAGGTAAGACCACTAGCCCTTCTGTCTCAAAGAATCCTCTTGTCTCAGGGAGGCCTGTCATCAAATACTCACCCTTTACAGCAGTGATCGTGACTTCCTCCAGTCAACGCTCATGGCTGGTTTATATGAGACAGGTAACCAGCAGAGCCTGAGTAAAGATTTAACACCCTCCCCCCCAAACACACACAAATATTTAATACATTTAGATGCCAGTGCTAATTAGTCCTGCTCACATTTGCTGAGCAATCCACATTTTGAGGTTTCTCCTATGATCTCCACTAAACTGCTAACTCACCAGAAAGTCTATTTCCATGAGGAAGGCTCTTTAATAGTAATCAGAGCTACAGAGTTTCACCCAAGTAAAAAAGGAAAGCAGAGACCCCCACAAAACAATTCTGCAAACTACAGATTTCAGCTCACTCATAACTCCCAGTGGGGGACACAATAAATTCCCTGAATGTAATTTCCAAGCTATGCTCTACCTGGGCAGCTTTCAGCCTCATCTTTCAACTTATTAGTGGTGCTAAAATTCAGGAGGATTACCAGCTGATGCCATCTCTGAATGTGCTGCAGTACTTCCACTGACAGAAATATGCTTACCATTAGCTGCAGAGCTGACTGGGTGCAGGCCACTAACAATCTAGATAAGTCCCCTGATAACAGCACATAGGCATACTAAACTAACTTGTGTTCTCCTGGAATTTTCCTCCTCCCCCATGGAGACCAAAAAGAGAACCATTGTAGCTTATTTAGTGACAAGTTTAGACAAGTTTCTGGGGCCAAAGGCTCTTATGACCAAGAACATTGGTGCACCTAAACAAAGCAAACATCAGCATGCCTTCTGCAGCTCTGAGGAGTATTCCAGAGCTTTACTTACAGTCTGGACTCCTTCTCTTACCCTGCACCTGAAGGTCAGTGAATGGGACTCCATCACATTTCACTTAGCACAGCGACCCAAAGGATCCAGCTTCCTGCTCGTCTCCAATCAGCCTCCCACTAAGGAATATCTGCACGCATGAAGGATGCAGCAACAACAGTGCCTTCGGGGGGAGTACGCAACATAACCAGCACCAGAAGGCTTGGAGCATCTGTTGGAAATTTCAAAAAAAGATCCAACGTCCTGATTTCTGCAATAATACACATCCAGAGATGGACGCTAACCCATCCAGCTGAGGCTGATTCACCCACAAAGCTCTTTCCTTAATGGACCACTGTAAAATGTCAGTGAACCTGAGATCACGAGGAAAGCGTGCACGTTCCAGTTAAGTTTCATTCTGCACTGGTAGCGCTGACAGCTGAGATGCTGTTCCTCTTCCAGACATCACATGTTCTTTCAGCACAGATCTGTGGCACCAATACTTTTTCTTGCCCCCAAGAACCCGCTGACAGCAGTGTAGAGAGCTCCACAGCCTCTTAAAGGCCACCACAAGACTACCTCAGTGATCCACAAGATCATCTTCAGAAGCAGTCTTCCTTCCTGCTCCTGTGTGAGATTTCTGAGCAGAAATTCCACAGCAAGAGGGAAGAGACAGACTCAGTGCAGACAAGTAACAGCAGAAGCAAGAGAAACAGATTTCTGAACGTGCTTCTCTGCCCCAGGAGACTCACAATGCACCTGAACACCTTAGACTTCCTCTGTGCTTGGGCACTAGCTCCAACAGCCATGCACATCACTTAATTCAACCCCTTCAACTCACCATTTACCTTCTTCCTGGAAATGTGCCAGAAGAGGTAGAAGGCAGCCTGAATCTTCAAAACACCATTTGTGCCACAAAAAACTGTTGTAGAATCTCGTATCAAAAAACATACACTAAGCATAGTGACCTGCACAAAGGATGGAGGTGGGCAGAAGGTGATTTAAGCAGCTATAAATTCTGAAACAGAAGTGAGGTGATAGGGAGGCTGATGGAGCGATTGCTAGAAAATACATCTGAGATTCAAATTAATAAAAAATAAATACAGAGATATATAGAGATTGGTACTCAACTCTTCCAACCTCATTCTGCAATAGCAGCCATTGAGAAGCTAAAGTTTAAGCGCCCAAGCCAAGGCAGCTTTTGCTAAAGCTCTTTATACTACTGCTGCCACAGAGTCTTTATCACAGCGACACAGACAGAGGAAGGAGTGCCAGCCCTCCGCTTTGTTGGTATCCCACTGTGTCAAACTCAGCTCTTGAAATAGCAGCAGGAAGGGCTATAAATAACGACAGTTATCTTTAAACAATCTGTTTAAGTGGATGGACAATGTGAATCGCCACAGTATATAGTGTCAAACAGTGAGGGTAAAGATGGATTTCAAACATCTATATTCATCTCCATCCTGCAATTCTCTAATACAGCAACAACTGCACAAGACATGCACTGTTTTCTTTCGAAAGTCGGACCGCATCTTTCATCTGGGTGCCTAAATTGAATACTTACTTTGCAAGATCTCACTGTTAAAAGCCCACATCACCTTTTGCTCTCAGAGAGCATGTGAGCCAAACCTTTGAAAATTGGCCAGCTCTGTCCCCAGAGGGTGGCAGCGAAGGAGCTGACTCAACTGTTTCAAACCAGTCAAGCAGAGTGACACTGCTTAGACCAACCAACTCTAAAACACAAAGTCGGCCTGAGCTGTAACCCGCCATTAGCACGCCAACCAGTAATGATGAAAAAGCTGCCGTTCCATCAGGAGAATATCACATGGGTTGAGAGAGGAGACTGAAAAGTTCTAAGGATTACTGCAGCTGGCAAGAAAAAACTTGCTAACCTGAAGATGCAACAGTGAACTAGAGCGCCCAGGACAGCAGGCTAGCTACGATCTTGCGACCTCCATGGGACAAGTTTCAGGCCCTAACCATCTCAAACAGATAACAGAGAAATAATCTTGCAACTTCACGTAGGATTGTGAGAGAAAAACCATTGCAAGCAAATCCTAAGCGCTCCTGATTTCAGCGGTTCCATAAACAGGTCACAGAAGCTGAAATTAAAATTGTGATCACTCCTTGGGCACAGCAAGTCTGACCTCTCCTAGGAGTTACCTACGATGCATAGATGAGCCCTGAAGAGCTGTACCAATGTCTGCCTCACCAGAATTCCTTATTACAGAGGATATACTTACTGTTCCAGCCAGGATATCATGCGGACAGCAATCCAGAAGGTGGCTCTTGCAAACACGATCGTCTGTAAACTTCACCCTTTGTCTGGTTTCATCTCCTGAAATTCATTTGTGGTTTTAAATAAGGAGACATTAGAATACTGATAAGAGAACAAAGATGATGGTATGATCATTTCGCCTCAATATGCAGATTAAAATACTTGGTGTTCCTGCTCCCCAAAATTACTCGAAAAAAGCTTAGAGGGTAACAGGATATTCTGGAACACTTATAATTGGCAACAAACATTATTTTAGCATTTATTCATCCAGTACACCATGTTAAACACAGTGTTGGCGAGCCAAGTAACGTCCAAGGCCTGTCATCCATATAAAGAGACAGCACAGCCAGAAGAGAAAAAAGGAGACAGACAATCTGGCTCGCAGCCAAAACCTTTTCTTTCTTTCCCCCACCCCCCACCCCCCTTTTTTACTGTGAGGAAGGGGCAGGAGGTACTGAAACCCACGCTATCAGAGGGCTATGAATCACAAAACAGGGCTGTGCTGGACAGTTTTTATAGGCGATTGCTATTTGCTCATCTGATAATTAAGACATCGGTCCATTTGGTTTGAAAACCAAATATGCAGTGTGCTTTCCAAGGCCGTCCAAAGACGAATCTTGTAGGTCTTGGCCTGGAACACGAAGCGTGCTTCCCACCCACGTCCCACCCTCAGAAGACATTTTACACTCAGGAGCCACTTAAACAAGACAATATCAGAAAAGCAAAAAAATAAAAAATAAAAAAAGAAACAAAGTTAGTCAATACACACTGCGAGCTCCAACATATACTATACCCATCTGCATTCTTCAAGACCTCAGCTGCAGAATTTTATGCCCACTGTTGAAAAGTTTTAAAGGAAAAGTTTTCTTGCCCACACCTGCAGTAAGGAAGTCAGGGGAATGATACATAAAAGTAAAGGCAAAGTGGTAATGGTATGTGACAATTTTAAAGCTCATCTGTGTATATGACACAGGTATGTGTAACACTAAAGTATGAATATAGTTTAGGATTCGCAAGCATCCAGGAATAATGTTGTGTCTACTGAAAATGTTTTTTTTTTTTTTTTTCTTTCTAAGCTACACTTTTAAAGTTACTTGTGAAAAAAAAGCAAACACTTTTTTTTTTTTTTTGTTATAACAGCTTTAAAAATTGGTTGTGACTCACGGCTCGATGAACATGAGGCTTTTCTGCAACTCCCTTGCAGATTGATGTAGGCAGGCAAAGATACACTGAACCTTTATAAATAAAATAGAGGGGCCACAATTGTTCAGTTTGTATGAAATAAAAATATGGGAAGCAATTCAATAGCAACTCAATACACAAAGAAAGAAAAGCACTTATTCACTTACGAAACAAAGTGCAAAGTACCTGAACAGCCCTGCTAACGTGCCAAAAGGAATTTAAGTACTCAGCAAGTCGCAGAAGGGAGGTACAAACCGCAGCGAGAACATATTTTGCACAGGCTGTCACATTTCTTTTCTTGGACAACAAACTACAACGGCCGGCTCCTGCAGGCACACCTACCTACATGCCTCTGTACGCACGGCGTGGCCTGGGCACGGAGCTTTCCCTAAAACCTCTCTGCGGCAGCCGGGGCCCGGAGCGGCGGGCTCCTCCCGCGGCTGGGCCACGCCGGGCGCTTTCTAGGGCCAGGGCCGAGGCGGGCTCCTCCGCCGGGCAGGCCTACCCCTACCGGGCTCCCTGCGCCGAGCTCGCTAGGCCGCACCGAAGCGCGGCGAGGCCCGGGCCCGCTCCACCGGCCCGCCCAGGCGGCCGCCCCGCACCGCCCGCTCGGCGGCGCCGGGGCCGGGCCGCGGCGGGGGCGGGCTGGGGCTCCGGCTCTGGCCCGCCGCGTCCCCCGGCGCGGACGGAGGCCGATCGCGCCGCAGGTCCGGAGCGGAGGCGGCGGCCGGGCCGGGCCCCGCGCGGCTGAGGCGGCCGCCAGGCCGCGGCGTTTCCTGCAGGCCCCGCCCGCCCCTACTCACCGTCCCGGGCCGTGCCCATGAGCTGGTCCAGCAGGGCCCGCATCTGAGCCTGGGCCGACATGGCGGGCGCGGGGCCGGGCCGCGGGGCGCGGCGGGCGGGCGGCTCCGGCCTGAGCCTGGGCCTGGGCGGCGGCGGCCTCGGCGGCTGCTCCGGCCTCGGCGACGGCGGCGACGACGACAGCGGCGCGCGGCGGGCGCTGGGCGGAAGCGGCCCCTCCCGCCACCGCGCGGCATGCCGGGACGGGTAGTCCGCCGGCGGGGCGGGGCGGGGCGCGGCTCCCGGCAGACCGGAGCGCGGCGGGGCGGGCGGGCGGGGCCCGGCGGCCGCTCCGCTCTGGCGCCGAAGGGCCCCCGCGTGTGGGGGCGCACCGGGCCGCCTGCTGCGGCTCCCCCGCCTTAGCGGGACGCCTCGTTAACGGCGGCCTCGGGCAGGGGGACGGGCACCCACCGGCCGGGGGGCACCCGCGGCCTGGCTCCTCGCTGGGCCGCTGCCATGGGCTCGGCCCCCATCGACGGTGCTGCCCCTGGGTACCCCAGCACCCTTCCCCGGGGCTGACCGAGCATGGGCCCAGTAGCCGGGCCACAGTGGCTGCTGAGCCGTGCCAACCCACGCCAGGCCGTGCCAGGCCATGCCAAGCAGCGCCAAACCGTGCCAGGCCATGCTGAACCACATCAAGCTGTGCCAGGCCGTGCCAAGCAGCACCAAACCATGCCAGCCTGTGCCAGGCTGTGCCAAGCAGCGCCAAACCGTGCCAAACCGTGCCAGGCCATGCTGAACCACATCAAGTTGTGCCAGGCCGTGCCAGGCCATGCCAAGCAGCGCCAAACCATGCCAGCCTGTGCCAGGCCATGCCAAGCAGCACCAAACCGTGCCAGGCCATGCTGAACCACATCAAGCTGTGCCAGGCCATGCCAGGCCATGCCAAGCAGCACCAAACCATGCCAGCCTGTGCCAGGCCATGCTGAACCACATCAAGCCATGCCAAGCCATGCCCAGCAGCATCAAGCCATGCCAAGCTGTGCCGTGCCAAGCTGTGCCGGGCGGGCGGGCAACGGCGGGTGACGTCAGGGAGCAGACCGAAGGGTGCCCGTGGCTTATCAGCTCCCACCCGCCCTGTTTGCCCAGCGGTGCCCGGGCGGGATGGCTGCTGCTCCCGCCCTGGCGTTGCTGGTGTGAGTGTTTGGAGAGGGGAGAGGGAGCACTGCAGAGCTGGTGCCGGTGCCGGTGCCCACCTCTGCCCCCACAGGGTGCCCAGGGCTGCTGGCCCCGGGAGACGGGTGGGTGACAGCCATGCCCAGGCTGGCGCTGTCCTCACCAGTGCTGCCCTATGGCAGGGGCTGGGGATCCCACCTCAGCACCTGGGGACAGCTCAGCCCAGGGTGCAGGGAGGGCTCCGGGGGAGCAGACCAAGAGCTGCGGTCACCCCAAGGGCAGGGGGATAGGGCAGCTCTGGAGCAGGGCTCTGGCTGTCCCCAACCCCAATGGCCAGTGTCCCACCCCCTCAGCCTCCCCAGCACAGGCGGTGATGGGGTTTGGGCGCTGTGTCAGGCCCCCGCCACCCTGTGCCCTCCAGCTGTCACAGGCAGGCTGTCCTGCATCCCCTGGCCATCCGGTGTCCGCCAGCCACCTCCAGTCCCCCAGCTGTCTGTGTCCTCTGGCTGTGCTCTCTGCTGCCCCAGACGACCCAACTGGCACGTCCCCCTGCCAAAACAGAAATTGCACCTCTGGCCACAGCTGCCTCGGGACCCAAGCTACTCACCAGCATCACTGTCCTCAGGCCACCACACGCTGCGTGGGCCAGCACAGCTGCAGGCCATATGGAGACACGGGGCACCCCAGTGCCCCATCCGTGGTGACAATGCTGCCGTCCTAGGTGCTGTCCCTACCGTGGGGCTGGCCCAGCTGCTGTCCACACGGCATATCCCCATCTCTGCATCCACAGGCGCTGCCTGGCAAGAGCCACTGGCCCTGGGCACCCAGCCCCACCACTCCCCGGGGAGCACAGCACCCTGAAGTGCCTCTCCCAACAGCTGTGCCATCGGAGTTGTGTCCTGCCACCTTAAAACGTTCCAAACCCCATCCTGGGGCTGGTCAGAGAGCCCCGCATCCACCTCGGGGAGGGGGACGAGGATGGAGATGGGGGGTTGGACCCACATGGGGGCTGCACAACACCTGGCCCCGCTCTGCTGTGCAGGGGGCCAGCGCTGCAGGACCCCCACAGAGAGGCTTTGCCCTCTGCAGCCACGGCAGCAGCGCCTGTTTGCAGAGGCATCGCTCGATAACACAGTATGTTCTTCAGAAGATCCCTACTCCAGGAGTCAAAATAGCATGAAATTTAATTTTACGCCTATTTGACAAAGCTTGATTTCGCCTCCAATCAGCAGGGAGATAAGAGCCCTCGGCACAAGTGTGCGGGCAGTTTGGCAGCTGGGGCTGCCGATTTAATAGGTGAATTTACAGGAACAACACTTGAAAATCCCCTGGCTAGTGAACCATTAAGGTGAGCCCTGCCTTCCGTCCCCACATCCCTCCCCACGCCGCTCTCCCGTTGCTGGGTGCTAAAGCAAACCCCAGCTCTGTTTACTGAGTCTACTATTACAATACAGCTACCAAATATTTGCCAGCCGTCAGCTCACTGCTCCGCTATAAATACTTCAGGCCCAGGTGGAGGGACGGGAAGGGGGAGCGCCGCGGGAGCCTATGCATGGCCGGGTGGCAGCACCAAGGTGAGTGCCGAGCCGTGGCCCTGGGTGATGCCTCCCTGCACCGGGTCTTTTCTCTGTCTGAGGGTGGTAGCGGGGCAGGCTGGCTTTGTTGCTGGGGTGGCCCCGCTCCCTTTTCCCCACAGCCCGGAGGTGCATGGTGCCTCAGGAGGCTAAGCCCCCCACCGCCTGCCCCAGGGAGGCCGGACCAGGGGTCCCACGGTGGGGAAGGCACAAAGAAAGACGCATGGTGACCCCAGAGATGGCAACGATGCTGTCTCCGGCTGGATGCAGGGCCCAGCACCGTGCTTGGCATGGCAGGAGCAGGGCTTGTCCCCCAGGATTTGTCCCTTGTCCCAAGACCCTCTCAGGGCCAGGGCTGGGGCAATGGCAGTCCCAAGCATGTGGGCAGGGATGGCGTGGAGCAAGGCACTGCTGGGGACCCCAGGGCACAGGTATCACTATCCACAGAGGGGCCTCATCCAGGTCAGCAAGACCCAGCCATGGCTGGAGCCCACCGGGGTGGTGCGAGGAGGTGACTGGGTTTGCCCCGTCGCAGGGAAAACGACGGGGCCATTGTGTGGGCAGGGCATGGGGCTCAGCATCCCAGGTGCTCAGCCCAGGGTGGCAGGGACGGCTCAGCCCAGAGTGGCAGGGTACTGAGCCCATGGTGGCAGGGTGGGTGCTGAGCCCCATTCACCTCCATGCACAGCCCCAGGGTGAAGGGGAACATCCCGCTGCCCCACAGCTCTGGGGGACATCCCTGCTGCCCCACGGCTCATGGCTCAGGGGGATCAGGGCTACATCCCATGACTTGGTGGGGACACCCCTGCTGCCCCATGTCCCATGGATCAGTGAGGACGTCCCTGCTGCCCCACATGCCGTGACTTGGGGACGTTCCCATTGTCCCACATCCCATGGATTTGGGCGGACATCCACGCTGCCCCATGTCCCATGGCTTGGTGAGGACATTCCTGCTACCCCATGTCCCAAGGCTCAATGGGGCTGTCCCTGTTGCCTGACGTCCCAGGATTCAGCTAGGATATCCCTGCTGCCCGATGTCCCAGGGCTTGGTGGGGATGTCCCTGCTGCCCCATGTCCCATGACTCAGAGGGAGCGTCTCCACTGCCCTGCGTCCCATGGCTTGGTGAGGACATCCCCACTGCCCCATGGCTTATGGGGGATGTCCCTGCTGCCCCACCTTGGCCACAGTGTGGCATGCCACAGTCCACCTGCCACCTCAGGGCCAAGTGCCACTGCAGGGTGGTGGGTCAGGGAGGGTGCCGGGGTGCATGCCACCCTCACCCCACTGTCCCTGCCCACAGGGTGAGTCCAGGCCCTGGGGTGCCCCTGCACGCTGACATGGCTGCAGGCGTCATCCAGTCCCTGGCCGAGCTGCGGTTGCCCTCGCCCTTCCCACACAGCCTGCTGCTGCCCCCGCGCCCCGAGCCCGACTTCCCCGACCTCTCTGAGGAGGAGGAGGAGGAGGAGGAGGAGGAGGAAGAGGAGGCTGCAGAGGAGAGCATGAGGCCGGAGCTGGCCGTCCCCAGCGCTGCTGAGACCACCCTGCGGCTCCTCAAGTTTTCGGAGCTCATCAGCTGCGACATCCAGCGGTACTTCGGGCGGCGGGGCCAGGAGGAGGCCACCGGCAGCCGCAGCGTGTCTGAGGACTGCAGCTCGCCCCGGCACGCTGAGGCCCAGCCTGAGACCGTGGCACCGCAGGGCGGCCCTGGGGCCGTGCACAGGCTGGGGCCGCTGGCCGAGCTCTTCGAGTATGGCGTGCACCGGTGCCTGCCGCCCCGGGCAGCTGGCAGCAAGACGCAGCGGCTGGAGAGGAAATATGGCCACATCACCCCCATGCACCGGAGGAAGCTGCCACCCTCCTTCTGGAGGGAGCCGGTCCCCAGCCCTGCCAGCCTCCTCCACGCCGGCACCCCTGACTTCAGCGACCTCCTGGCCAACTGGACGGTGGAGCCGGCGCCGGAGCTGCCGGGTGCTGGGCGGGAGCTGCCGCCCGAGCCTGGCCGCCCAGAGCTGGAGGCTGAGCCCTTCGTTGGGCTGTGACCCCACCATGGCCCCAGGGGCCTCCAGCCCCGCCACGTGCCACTCGGTTAATGATAAACCCAGTGGCCCTGGTGCCAGCGCCAGGGCACCTGGAGCTGCCAGGTCAGAGCTGGCGATGGGACGAGTGAATAAATGACTCCCGCCAGGCACCAGCGCATGCGGTGTCCTTTGCTACCCAGCACCGTGGTGTCCCTGCTGCCAGTGACAAAGGGCCACTGCTCGGCCTGGCCCTCGGGGCTGCCGGCTGCCCCGGCAGCAGGAAGAGGAGGGAAGCGTGGTGCCGGCAGGAGCCAGCAGCCCGTGTTTACTCTGCGGCCCAAGTCAGTGGATCCCATCTCCTTATCTCGGCCATGCTGGGGCAAAGGGCAACGCGGGGCCTCATAAAGCACCCGGCTGCCAGCATCCAGCAGGGACCCATCACTGCCTTGGGGACCCACTGCACCCCACGGCTCCCCTGCCCCATGGCAGTACCAGGGAACCAGACCCACACAGGAGAGCAGGGCCATCCCGCGGTGCCAGGGCAGCTGGCCCTTCCCCACAGCCCCCCCCACCAGACCTGGCTTGTTACCAAGGCCCAGCTGAGGCATTCTCTGCTTTGTGGTAGCTCTTTGTCGGCCTTGAAAAGGAAAAGCACCCGGGAAGGGGCAGCCGCCCCTCGCCTTCAGCACTCCAGCCCTGCCAGAGGGCCGAGGAAGGGGGGCCCTTGCATCCCCCCATACAGCCCCCCAGCTTGTGCCCTCCCAGCACCAGCAGTGGCAACAGGGCTTGGCTCAGCCCTGGGGGGACACCGACAGACACGGCCCTGAGTTTGGGCAGCAGCACCAGGGGAAGAAGAGACAGGCAGCACCACAATAAAAGTACAAACAGGCTTTATTTCAGCACAGTATCCCGCAAACAAAAGTCGCTCCAGACACCAGGTTGCCCGTGCCCGAGGGAGGAGGGGGCAGCCCCAAGCCAGGGCAAGGAACAACGCCAAGGTGAGGAGCAAGGATGGTGGGAGATGGGGGAGCTGAGGTGCCAGGGCTGGAGCCCTCCTCATCGCCCAGAGGAGTGCAGGTTCTGCTCCCTGGCCCTGCCCAGATCCAGGGCCCAGGCTGCTGGAAAGGGCCAGAACAAGCTGCAGCAAGTGCAGAAACACACCCGGCGTCACTCTGGACCCCAGCGTCGGTAGAGGGGAGAGGCAGCAGCAATGGTGGGAGGAGGGCAAGAGCAGCAGAGGGGCACACGCTAGGGACACAGGCTGCAGGACCAACACTGCCCCAGAGCAGGCAGCTCTCCCCTCCCCACCCCTGCTCCAAACCCCACGGGTGTCCCCCCACAGGCAGGTTGGGGTCAGAGTGGCCAACGGAGGAGCTAAGAAAGAGCAAGAGGCGGCAGCTGCTGAACCATGGGAGCCCTTTTATTGCACAGCCGCGCAGGGCACAGCCCCCTCCTCCAGCCAGAGGTGCAGAGATGCAACCACCTGCCCCAGGGCTCAGCCCAACCCAGCCAGCAGGAGCACAGGGCAGGGGGGACGGGGCCCTGAGAGCAGGAGGGAGCCCCACCATGTCCCCCCTCTGCTCCCCACACAGGCCCTGCCACAGGGGCCAGGGCAGGGCTAGGTCCTGAGCAGTTCAGGCTGGGGGCATAAGGCGATAGAGGCCACGTACCATAGCAGAGGACTGTGCCCAGCTCAGCCAGACACTTCTGCTCCCCTGGCCCACTCCAGCCTTCACCCAACCCTCAGGCAGAGCCTATGCCAGGAGCTAACAGAACCAAGGGTACTTTTTGATCCCTCGGGCAAGCAGAAGAAGGGGTGAGAAGGAGGCAGTAGACATGAGAAGGCAGTGATGGACAGGAGAGCCAGGTCAGCACGGCCATGCCGGTGCTCCAGGCACCATGATGCCTGCACAGACTGGCCCAGTCTTCTCCCCACCTCTGCAAAAGGGTGTCCCCAGCTCCAAGGGGCCAGGGTGCATCTCTGCTGGGCAACGCCACCCCACGTCACGTCTGTGCCAGCGAGAGCTCCTCCAGGCCTTCCTTCCCCAGCCGGTACCTGGCAAGGTCCTTGCGGGTGACCATGCCCACCACCTGCCAGGAAAGGCACAGGGTACAGCCCACACTGGCATACAGAGCCTGGGGACAAGGGCAGCGTGTCCTGTCCCCCCCCCAGCCCCGAGGAGCCTAGGCTGCCCGCACATGGTGAGCAGGGACTCACCTCGTTGCGATTGTCCACAACCACCAGGTGCCGCAGTCCCAGGGCTCGGAAGAGCTTGAACACCCGTGGCAGAGATGCCTCCTGCAAGGTAGAGTGGGGCTGCGTGGGCTGCGGCATCCCCAGCCAGCACCCATCAACCACCCATGACACCTGGGATGCTGGGGTGTGGAGGGGTCCCTGGCCATTACCTGAGGCACAGTGTAGGGTGAGGGGTTCATGAACTCGCTGAGGTCAATCATGCACTCGCGCTCATCCTGAGAGACATGGATGGACTGGATGGGGGGGAAGCGGGGGTAGGCGTCCCGAAAATCCTTCAGCTTCAGCCGCCGCTGCACCAGGCTCAGGTTGGCCCTTTCCACAAAAACCTTGGGAGGAAAGAGACTGTCGGGGACTGTCCTGCAGCACCGACAGGCACCAGGGCCAGGGCAATGCACAGGGGCAGAAGAACCACCTGCAGAAGAACAGCCTGTTTCCCATTTACTCAGGGTCTGTGAGCCCAGTGGGGTGCAGGATGATGCTGGGGTAACCCCAGCACGGCACAGCAGCCCCTACCGTCTCCTTGGATGAGCTGAGAGAGATGACAGGGACCTCTCTGCCAGCTCCACCCAAGCAAGGCAGGGAGCAAGGGGCCTGAGGCAGCAGTGGGACAAGGGCACTGGGGCTCAGACACAGCCCAAATAGCCTCCACACAGCATCACCCACCTTGTGCTTCAGCAGGACGATGAGCTGGGAACGCAGGATCAAACCCCGCAGTCCTGCAACCTGTAACAGAGCACTGTGCATGAGATGGGGCTGGGAATGAGGGGGGAAGGCAAGGGTAAGGGTCCCACATCATAGCCAGTCCTTGCATGGCCAACCCCCAGCTGTATCCCCTTGCAAGCAGCACCCAGCCCACCTGCGTGGCATCAGGGTTGCTCTCCACCACTGGGAAGCCATTGTGGTTGGAGGAGGTGTCACTGAGGATGTCCACAACCGTGCCCACTCGCTCAATCCTCCGCAGGCAGGTGACAGGAGTGCTCATGACCTCCCTGCAAGGAAGGCTCGGTGTGAAACACAGCCCCACAGCAGCATGCCCCAAATATCCCCCCCAATACACATGCCTCTGCAGCCCTGATGCCTCCGCTGTCCCCAAAACCTGCCAGGGACATGGGGAGGAAATCCACTGCAGGCCATGTTCCCTGCTGGGGAAGGAGCTGGGCTGGTGGTACCATGGGATAGCAGGCTCCCAGGACCAAATTTTGTCACCACCTCCATTTCCAGCTCAGGCCAACAGTGTGGTCGAAAAGCTGCCACCCTGGGAGTCACAAGCATCCCCCAGCCCACCTACCTGGCTGTGAGGGAGTGGGACGTCACTGGGGCTTCCCAATGCAGGAAGGGCACGCTCTGCAGCTGAATGTGCATGTCATAGAGCCCCTGCAATGAGAGGAAAGCCATCAGGAGAAGCCTGGTGAAACGCTGAGGAGGTACAGCCAGGCAGCAGCTCACCTCTGAGAGGGAGCACACACTTGTCCTGGCCCCCCTATGGCTCCCCAGCATCACCAACGCTGACCCACAGGCTCTCGCTATGTCCTGATGGGCACACCAGCCCTCACCTCCACAAAGTAGTCTCCCACAATCTTTGCTGTCATCAGCACGAGCATGATAGGGAAGCCATAGGTGACATTCCCTGTTGCCTCCATCATGATGACTGTGAGACTCAGTGTCATCCGCACTATCCCACCTGCAAAGAGACACCCAAGGGGTTTGGGGGTTTAGGAGGGCAGGGAAATGCAGGGTGAGGAGATAGCAAAACACCTGAGGCCCCTGAGTCTCTGCATAGTGATCCAGGACTGCCCTGGATGAGTCCAGCCCTCACTAGTGCCCCAGTGCTGCCTCTGCTTGGCAGGGTCATTAGGAAGCCGACAGCCAGGCTGAGCTTCAGCTGGGGAAGAAGCTGCACCAGGGAAGCAGGGATTGCTTTTCTCCATGCTACCTTCACCCCAATATGAGCAAGTGGTGGCCAAGACAGCACCATGGGGAACTCACCCAGCTGTGCGGCAGCTCCCATCAGGGCGTACTTCCCAGGGTCAGCCCAGATCTGAGCACAGGAGAGAGAAGGAGCCGAGTTAGCTGCTGTCTCCAGGGCATCCAGAGGTAGTGATTAGTGCCCTGGCCCCCAACCCCCCCTCCAAAGTGGGGGAGAGTGCCTGAGGCTGCTGCACAGCCCAGCTGCTGGCAGGGCTCTGTTGGGACACAGGAAAGTCCAGACCCAGCTCAGGAAGGCATCAAGTGAGGAGCCAACCCTCTCCAGACTGCTGTGCCAAGCTCTTAGCCAGCTTCATGCACATTGCCTGCACATGCCACCTGCCCAGTGGCAAGGGAGGAGGAGGGCTGAGTGCCATGGCTCCCACTGCCCAACACCCCTTCCCACCGAGGACTCACTGAGCCTTTGGTCAGGTATGACAGGGAGATGCCGAAGAGCCTCCCCCAGGCAGCGCCGATCAGCAGAGAGGGGATGAAAACCCCTGCGGACACCGTGAGGCCATAGGTCCAGCAGGCCAGGAAGAAATACATCAGGGTGAACATGCCCAGTGTCATGGGGTTGTAGGAACCTGAGGTGGAGAGAGAATGTAGAGTCAATGCTGGTCCCGCAGCCCAGAGGACACTGCCATGGGCTGCAGCCATGGGAGAACAGAAAGCAGCTGCCCCAGCGTGAAAGCCCCTCTCATCAGGTGCACCTTCTGCCCTGGCAGCACAAGCCTTTCAAACCAGCTCTTTAGGTTGATTCTGTCCCCTCAAGGGTTCCACCAGCCGGCCAGTGCTATCCCAAGCCCTCCCATCCCACTGAGTCCAGCACGCGCCTTTCCTCCATCTCGCGACCATGATGACCCATCCCCTGCCAGCCCTGTGGTTCCCAGCCTCCCATGAGGCAGCATGACGAACTTCAAAGCCCTGAGGGACCACCAGTACTGGAGGACAAGGTCAGGAGGACAGAGGTGAGCTGGCAAGGGTCCTACTGCCAGCTTTGGGATCAACTCAGCAGAGTAGGTCCTGCAAACCCCCTCCTGTCCCGCAGCTCCCACGGCTGCTCTGGCCAGTCCCAAGCTGCCCCACGGCACAGGCTGTACCATCACAGCAAGACCCTGCTGTCCCCAGGACTCAGCCTACTGCTATTTTAGGACTGCTGAGCAGCTCAGTCTAGTTTAAAAGAGTACTTTGCAACCTCTCCTTCACAGAGAGGTCAATGGACTGAAGCCCTGAGCCAGGGAGGACCCAGCACTGCAGGGAGCAGCCCTGAGACACAGGACGATCATCACTTGGCTTCAGGTGGCCAAGCTGCACTGTCTGGGCTGACTGTCTAGAAATTTGGAGCTGTCTGCTCCCTGCCCACATGGAGCTGAGCATGAAACTCAGACCAGCAGGCAGAGGGCACACTGATCTTATACTAGGACCAAGGGAAACGGGAGCGGGAACCTGGGAGCCACATTGCATTTCTCAAGCAAATCCAAACCCCAAGATCCACCTCCACAACTTGCCCAGAAGGTAAAGTCATTCTGGGGCAATAGGCCCTGCTAATTAAGAAAACAGCCAGGGACATTTCCAGGACAGACTTCAGACAGCCAGCAAGGGTCATACATGCTCCCACACAACTCACAAGCAACAGCTTGCAAACATGCACAAACAAAACCAGGTCCTTGTCCACAGGCTCCCAAGACCACAGCCCTTGGCCAAGCTCGTAGGTGCCACCAGGCGCAGTATCCATCCCTCCTCCTTCCACCACCACAGGAAAGGAGCAGGCGGGGTGCTTTGCTGGATCCCATTGTGCCCTCAGGGGGCCGTGCTGATCATCCCCTGCCTCATCCCACAAGCAGCCATGGAACAGGCTGGCCACCTCACACAAGCCCAGCCCTGGTCTGCTCATGTTCAAGGACCCGCTCGCCGGGTGCACAGACCTGGAGGGTCATGGAAGAGGTTGACGACGCTCTTCTCAGGTGTGTTGAAGAAGGCAGTGGCCATGGAGTTGTACTCTCCATCAGCACAGAAAAGCTGAGGAGGAAGAGAAGAGAGGGTCAGAAGTGGCAGATCTGGGCTGCGCTGCAGCAGGGAAGGCTGCCAGGCTCAGGGGAACATGTGTCAGCGAGGCAGCAGCTCTGGGCAGCAAGCACACCAACACTGCGCTTGGGTCTCCAGCTCTGCCCACAGTGGAGGGCATTGACTGGGAGGTCCAGTGCCACAAAACCCAGCAGGGCCTCATCTCCCTGCTCAGCCCTCAGCCTCTGCCCAGGCTCAGGGTGCCCCCCACTTACCTGCAGGGGATATGCCACCGTGCTCCCCTGGATGGGCTGGCAGTCTCTCGAGCAGTAAATCATGACGAACCCCACAGTCGCTGTCACTGCTGCCACCAGCATGGCCTCAACCACCTGGAGGCAGGGCCGGTGGATGTACCTGTAAAGGGAGCAGAGGAGCGAGGGTGTCACCCAGGGGTGCAAGCAGGATCACCCACAGCCTGGCTTGGCGCATCACATCAGGCATACAGACAGGCTGGCTGCCTCTGCTCCCTTCCCAGACCCTGCCAGGCTGTCCTGCACTCTGTCCTCTGGCAAAGCTGTCATGGTTACCTGGGGCAGGAGGCCAGCAGCGAGAGCAGCTTTGCCCAGCCAGCTCCAGCAGACCTTCCTGCCTCCCCTACATGGGGCCGGGCACAGCTCCCGTGCAAAGGTTGGCGTGACCTGGCTGGGGGGACAGGGCAGAACCAAGCCCAGAAAGCTGCGGCCTGTGAAGGCCCAAGAGGAGTGACTCCCTGGAAGCTGCTGCAGGCCCTTCACCGCCCCACCTCCATAGGTCACCCCTCCCTGAGGCCACAAGGCTGGTCCTGGTGTTTGAAAAGCTGGTGACAAGTATTATCTGTGCCAGACCGGGCTCGGATGGCTTTAGCAGCTCCTTCCATTCTCTTGTTACTCTCAGAAGCACATAACAGTCAGGTCTGTGCAGTGTTTGCACTCCTTTGGGCCCTCAAGTCACTGAAGGGAAATACTTAGCAGGGTCAGAGCAACGGTAGGATGCTGTGGGTCACAGCCTTGACTGCAGGCAGCGAGAGGCACGTGGCATCTTTGCGTCCCAGCTTCCAGGGGCTGCTGTTGCTCACGTTAAGTGTGAGATTACAGCCTTGCGCTGGCTGGGCATGGTGCTCTGAGGGAGTGCAGAATGTGCCAGCCAACTCATGCCAATCCCCTTAGTTACCCATGAGCTCTTACCTGATCCGGAACATCGTTAACCAGTAGTTGAGGGCATTGAACAGGGCCCCGAGGATCCCGCCTGTGAATGCAAAAAAGGTGTGAATGAAAAGCTCAGCATGAAGATCCCAGGCTGTCCTATGGCTGCCCAGGACACAAGGAACCTGTGAATCACAGGGAGACATCAACAACCCATCCAGCATGACCAGCAGTCCTGGGACATGTGGACACTGTCCCTGCAGAGACAGCTAGGACCTGACACCAAGAGGAGCCAAGCACCAGCAGCAGGGTGGCCAGGGGCCAGTGTCACAGCCCTGGCACTCGGGAAACAAGGGACCGGCCAACTCCGCAGGGATAAGAGCAGCTCATTTGAAAGCAAGGGGCTGCCCGTGACTGCCATGCACTGACCCCACTCCATGACTTTAATCCATGTACTGCAAAGGGGCTCGCCTTTGCTACAAAGGTAAGGGTTGGGCCAGGATCCAGCTCTCATCCCCGTGTAAGCCCCACAGCCTCTGCTCCAGAGTTTAATGGATTTCACATTCTCCCCAGGAAACTGGATCCGAAAGCTTTTTAGACCCAGACAGAACAGAGGAAATTATTCAGACTGATCAAATTGAAATAGCAGCACTCTCTTACCAACCACTCCCATAAAGATGAAGATAGGAATTTCCTGGATCGTGTATCCCATTTTCTGCAAGCAAGAAAGAAACGGGTTTCAGATCTCCTGGCCCATCTGCAGCCCTGCAGCTGGTCACTGTCTGCTGGGACAGCACAAGCCTGTGCTGGCGAGCGGCTCCCAGAGCTGCCACAAAGTCTCCTCTGGACACCCTGCAGCCCCCAGACCCAGCAATGGCTGCAGAAAAGCTTTCTGCTGGGATTGGTGGAGCTGGGATCTGGCCAGACCCCACAGCCTGCTAGGGCAGAGCCTGCCTCAGCCCCTGGGTGATGTTTTAAGACAGACTGGTGACCCCAAGCTGCCATGGGTTGCTTCTAACCACCCCAAACAGAGCCCTACATGGGGAATATCTGTGCCATACCTCATTATCAAACCTGCCAAAGTTGATGAGCCCAGGGCTGGAGAGATCCCAAGCATTGCCATGGTAAACACTCAGGACAGAGTTGAGAGTGAACGTAGAGATCATGGAGGCAAAGAACTGGAAGGAGATGCAGCCCAGAGTCACTGCCAGATGCCTCCAGCCCTGCTCCCTTAACATTTGCCCCCTGCACTACCTCGAACCGCCCCCTCCTAGGCCCTTGGGTAGGGCTTGGTACCCATGGTATGGTGGGGACAAGAAGCCACATTCCCTGTGGCAGCACTCTGGACAGCTTACACCAACCAGGGGCTTGCTCCTCCTTTCGCCTTTCCGTTGCCCAGGAGCACAGCCCAAGGCTGCTCCCTTAGAAAGTAGTTGGCAGCAAGATGTTACTCAACCAGGTCCAAATTCAGCCCCTGATGACCAGGGCACAGAAGGGGAGCTGAGATACTGTTCCCTGGGATGTGTTACACATGGCTGCCCAGCTGGGGCAGGGATGGCAGGAGGCCTGGGGCTGCGGGGCATTGGGAAAAGGCAATGCATCACACCAGAACTGGCAGCCCTCAGTTTACTGCTCTTGCTTTCCAGCACTTACGATTCTCCATGTCAGGAACTGGTTCCAGAAGGAAGCTCCTTCCTCCAAGCTGAAGAGGACACCCCCTGCAAATGCAAGGCACAAACACCTTCACAAGGGGCACGTGCCACAGACCCTTGGCTCACAGCACCAGCTGAGGCACCCAAATTCATCACAGCCCACATGCCCCACACTGCCCCAGACCTCACAGGCTCCAGCGAAGGCACCAGCAAGCCCACCAAGCCATCAGTGATGTACTGGTCACAGTGACTGCCCTCCTCCATTGCAGGGAGGCAACATTTGGGATCAGAGACAGATGACCCCCCTCTTGTCTTCCCAAGACCTGCGTGGCATGGCAGGACAGCTTGGAGCTGGGCTGGGCACTTTGCAGGAGGGCTCCTGCAGTCCCCTAAGCAGATCCTGGCAGCTGTGTGCATGCAAGTGGGAGCAACCTCCTAATGAGGTCCACGTGCAGGTATACCACTCAGCATCAGAAAGCTAAGATACATACCTACAGGGGCACCAAACGCAGCCGAGACACCAGCAGCAGCTCCAGCTGAGACAAAGTCCCTCTTTTCCGTGTCTCTGCGGAAGTACTCAAAGATCTGAAACACCAAAGCGAAAGCAGGTTTAGGGCTGGCCACAGGCGTGAGTTTAGGGGAAACACAGGGTATGCCATATATGACCCCAAGTCACCAGCGTGACCCTGAGGAACAGCCCGGTTTGGGCACAGGAGGGTCACCTGCAGTTCAGCCCCTCAGCACCAACCTTGAAGTCTCGCTTTAAAGATGTGGATCTTCCCTGGGAGATCCCAGCAGCAATCACCGCTCCAGAGTGAATCATGGGTCCTTCCTACAGGCAGGAGAGCAGAGTCAGATCAGAGAAGGAAGAACCCCAGGGACAGTCAGGGATGGTTGAATGTCGCACACCAGGTTGCAGCCCTGAAGAAGCTGGCCAGGAGGATTTTCCTCTGGGAAGCAGACCTTGCCATTTTACCCCCTTAAACCCTCGTTCTAGCAAGTGGCTCCTGTGGCCACCTCCTCTTCCCAACAGCGCTCTCTCCAGCCGAGGAGACAGGGGCTTCCCTTGCCTGCCTTCAATCCCAGCAAGCTAGAAAGGTCCCAATGGGGCACCCAGGTCTCCCCCATCTGACATTTGCAGGGACAACCACCGATGGATGTAGGCTGCTGCTCTCATGCCCTCAGCTGAGCCACACACAGGCTGGCTCGGTGGCACCACACACCCTGGGGGCTCCCCAAACCTGGCCATGCCATAGTCACCTTGGCCAGCACACTGGGGAATAAAACTGGGAAGTCTCTGCAGCACAGGGCTGGTGACAGGCTGCGGCACATGTGCGAGCAGTGGGTAACAACATGCTAGCATCATGCCAGGGAGCGCTTTGTGCACATCACCTTCCCAACGGCCAGGCCGCCGACCACCGAGAGGATGACTCCGCAGACTTTGATTACCAGGGTCTGCAAAACAGAGACGACAAGCACAGCACATCACGTGGGTGGCACAAGGATCATGACTGCAACAGCCATGGGGGACACGGACCCAGCCAGCCGCAGGGGCAGGAGCCAGTGACCCTGGTGAACTTGTGATTCTCAGCCCTCCGTTGTGGCAATGGGGTCGGCCAACTTGCTTCTTGGCCAGAGCAAAAAATTACTTAAGGCTGCTCTTCCCAGTGCCAGCTGCCGATCCCAGGGCAGGACATTTAACTGCCTGACACCAGGGGGAACAGCTACGGAGCTGGGCAGGGCAGCAGGGTGGTCAGGAGCTCGTACCAGCTCCTCCTCTGCCGCAGCGCAGGCAGGGACCACCCCATCAGGACACAACACGCCCGGGGCCAGCCCAGTGGAGGGGGCCCCATCACAGGCAGAAGACATGCATCCCACCACCTCCTGCTTCCTACCTTGAGGCGGACAACGTGCGGGATCTTCACGCCGTTGAGATAGCATTTGATCTGGGGAATGCCACTGCCAGCTGCGACGGGCTGCAGGGAGCAGGGAGAACATGAGTGGCTGCCATGTACAGGATGGGGACACGCTGGCCACCTTACCCCTGTCTCTCAGCACAGGGCACACCAAGCACACCCTTGGGTAAGCTCAGAGATGAGGCCAAAGCCTATCTACATGCTCTGGAGGTGGGCTTGAGGGAGGCACCCACTGCCTCTAAGGGCAAATATGACAGTGAGACTGGGTTCTGGGAGGACACTAGGGTGTTCCCACCACCACGCCATGGCAAGAGGCCCATTGCTGCAGAAGGCTCACACTTGATGGCCAGGGAGAGCAAGTGTAAAGCCACAGGGAAGACACTGCTGACTCAGAGTGGCCCATAGGGAGCCATCGCCCCCTCCCAGCCATAACCGGCCCCAGTCTCTGGCTTGTCCCCCAGACCATGTCCCCGAGGCATCCAATCAGCCTGCTCTCTGCTGGCACTCATGTAGCCCCAACGTGGAGAGGCCAGGCCAGGGCCAAGGCTTGCGAGAGCTGCGCCTGTGCCCAAGGCTGGAGCACACCCTCTGCCCCAGGCTGCGGCTGCCAGCGAAGGCTGGCACGTCTCGTCAGTCTGACAAACCCAGAGAAACTCGACAGCACAGCTGGAGCCAATGCCGAGGAACTGGGGCTACCAAGAGCCAATTTGGCAGAAGTATATTTGCTATTACACAAATTTGCATGTTTTCTGGAGACACGATCCTGCTTCCAACCATGTAAAGAGCCAGGGCAGGAGGTACAGGGATACCCCAACCCAGACCAGTTCCAAACACTTACCTCTATGAAAGCAACAATCACGGACCCCACCATCACCACGCTGGCATTCAGGGTGGCCCAGAGCAACAGGGAGAAAGACAGGCCCCCTTTCTCTGTGAACTTGTCAATGTCTGGGGAAGCAGCTCAAGGAAAGGCAAGTATTGGTTGGGTACCATCCCTCCCACCATGATAATGTGTTGATAAAATGCTTCTTCAGCTATGGCAGCGCAGCAGATCCTGTGCTCTTAGGGCAGCCTGGGCTGCTGCAAGGAGCCTCCTCCATTACAGCAGTGCCCAGCCACAGCTCAGCCCCACAGAGCAGCCAGGCACTTGGCAGCACCTTGGGCAGCAGGGTCTTGCCAACAAACCCAGGCAAGGAAGCGCTGCCGTCTCCCCCAGCACCCCTCCCATGGCTACCAAGAGCAGAGATCCCACAGCTCCCAGCTGGCTGGTGGCCACAGCTCCATGGGAGGATACTGCCCTTCACCACCCGGTATTTCAGCCCAGCCAGGTTCTCCACCACGATATCAATAAAGCAGGCGACGAGGCCGGTAAGGATGCCGATCATGGCACAGATGACCCAGCGCTTTATCTCCACCGTCCGAAAAGCCTGAGGGGCAGACAGCCATCAGACCCTGCTGCCACCCAGCCCAGCCCCTGCCAGCACTGAGGGGACTCAAACCCACCTGGCCACCTTCCCCAACACAGCCCTAAGCCTGGGCAGCTCCGAGGAGAGCTGCCCAGGGAAAACCGATTCTGGCTGACCCAGGATTGCAAAGCCCCTGTGTGGGATCCCTAACAGCAGATGTCCTTTTCCAGCTTGCCTGCCTCCGTCAGGCCCTTCCTGTTGGGCTTCTTGCTGTGGCACTGACTCCCAAAGCCCCCAGGGCAGATGCTTCACATGGTTCCAGAAGGCCCTCTGCTCAGGGACCTGCCCTGTGCTGCCCAGCAATGCCACCATGCATACCCAGGCTAGCTCCCATTCAAACCATCCTATGCTGGGTCCTTGCTCCTGAGGTTTTACAGCTTTTCACAAGCTGGTCAGTGCCCATAAACCCACCCCAGCTCAAGCGCTGCTTTAAGCACAACCTCTCCCATCACAGAGAAGCCCCCCAGCAGCCAGGCAGGGGGAACAGCTTCCCTGGGCCATCCTGGCTGTGGGGACAGTGGGCAGCCAGGTCACAGCAAGACTCACTGTGTGGTTTATTCTCCTCTCCTCCTCCAGGAACAGCTGGTTTTCACTGTTGTCATAGTCCAAGCTCTAGTTCAGGAAAGGGAGATGTTGTTACCATCTAGCAGAGGGGAAGAGATTCCACACCCCTGTATCATTTGGCTCCCTCAATCTCGCTCCTTCCCCATTGAAACCCCCCTAGCTGGGCAGCCACGAGTCCTTGCCCCATGTACCTTACCTGCTGCACCCCAGGGAGCAGAGCCGAGACCGGGGGAGATGGGCACTTACCTCATACTTGAGCGACAGGAGCTTCTCGTTGTGGGGGATCTCATTGGGATGCTGCCGAGGGAGCTCCGTCTCCTGCAGGACGTGATGCATGAGTTACGATGGCCAGGCCCAAGTCCAACCCTCCCCTCTGCTGTATAACTGCTGGTTTAACACTAGTTTTTACACTCAGGAGAGGCAGTGAGGACTGCAGAGTGCAAGCTGCCTGGCAGGCTGGGATTTGCAATGATTTTCCACCAGTTGGTGGATGTATGGGATTTAAGGCAGCTGGAACAGGCGGTTGGGTGAGCACTCTCACCCACTGCCTCTCCACCTCCGGGCAGGACATTTCCCCATGAGCAGATGGGGGGTTTGCCCAGCTGGGTACCACGCTGCCATGTTGATCCAGCGTTGCCTCCAAGTGGCTTCGTGCTCCGGCTGAGGGCAACCTTTCATCTCGGCAGGAAATTCCTTCGGCCAAAAGCAAGGAGCTATTTCAAGCAGGCTCACGTTTTTGGGCAGAAACCAAATTCTGTTTCCCAAATGCCTTTGACCGTGCAAGCTGTTCCCAGCTCCAAATTAGGGCATTTACCAAGGATGCTGGAGGGGCTCCCGGGGCAGCAGCACCCCACACCCTTCACCAGCCCCACGTTACAGCCTGCCAAAGCAGGCCCAGCTTGTCCTCTGAGGCGCCGGATTAAGAGATATTCCTTCCCATTTAAGAATTCCACAGGAAATATTTAGCAAAAGTTGTCTTCTCGTTTGCTCTTCCTACAGCTCTGGAGCTGAGGCAGAAGCATCTGGGAAAGAAAAACTTTTTGGGGGTGGGGGGGAATAACTTGAAACCTGAGAGTTTTTGCAAGATGCCCCCTCTGCCACCAGCCCTGTCCCCAGGGCTGAGATGTTCCCCCCCGAGCTGCTGTGACACTGCTTGTCCCCTCCCCTGCCTTCACGCCGAGCTGGGCAGCAGGCAAGAGAAGCAGCTTGAAGGAGCTCTCATGGCAACAAGGAAGAAATCCCTTCCCACCCCACCCGCTTGTGCATTTGCTCCCACGGGAGGAAGGTCTCTGTGCCGGCGGGCTGGTGCTGCCGCCCAGAGAGGTGCAGGGGACCGCGATGTCCTTGGGCCAGTGCTGCGACTAAGGGGAAGCAGCGACAGTCGAGGCAGAGCAGCAGGCAGTCCATGCCGCAAAGGTCACCCAGCCCAGCAGGAAGCACTGGAGCCCTCGTGGGACAAGCAGGATGTGAGTGGGGGGAACAAAAACAGCCGTTAGTGCTGTTAGTGGAAGAAGGGAAGGGGTCTCGGTAATGGTGGGCCTCTTTCTGTGCCACTCACCAGCTCACGGACATCCTCGTTGAGGTCCACATTGCTCAGCTGCCCGATGCGCAGGAAGGAGGAAGGAGTGAGCTGAGGAGAGAAGGGGAAAATGGGGTCAGTTCCTGAATGCACTGCAAGCCTTGGCAGAAGGCAGAAGCAAGCACGCGGGTGCTTATGCTCTGCCTGCCCACAGCCCAAGCCCCCCAAAGTGCAGCACCCACAGAGGACTGCTCTCGGAGGACACACTGAGGAGGTGGGACCCACCACCCCAGAGGGAGCTCGAAGCAGCAGCAGTCTGCCAGGGTTTGGGCAAGCCACTCTAACCTGTTAGCTGGCAGAGCTGGCTCACCCAGGAAAGGTGCCAGCCAGCAGCGGCTCCTTCAGGACTGGCAGCCAGCAGCCCCAAGAGCTGGTGAGAGTCACCAACAGCCTCTGGCCAACAAGTGCAGTACCCCAATGCAGCAGCCACGTAACCAGCAAACCCATGCTGAGTAGCACATTCCACGCTCCCTTGGAGCTGGGGAGGGACAGACCCCCCCAAACAGAAAGCGCCATCTCCACAGTCACAAGCACACCAAAACATGCCGGGGCCATCCCCCCAGCTCGCACGCCCAGCCAGCAATAAGGGATGGCCAAGGGCACGTTTGGCTCTGCCATCTGCTCCACGGGAGCAGTTCCCAGCCAGGGAGATGAGCATGTCGGCGTGTTTGTCTCCCTCCGAGCAGCCAGGACCGGAGCGATGGCTGGGCTGGCTGCCAGCCAGCACACACAAGAGGAAGCGGGGCACGCAGCCTCAGGGTCACCGGCGCCTCTCCGAGCCGGCCCCACTGCGATGCTGGGAAGGAGCATTTGCATCTCCCTCTAGGGAGCAGGTTCTCCTTTCGCTGGTGACCACTCGGGCTTGTTACTGGCAGCGCAATTGCATAACATGAGAGTTTTTTGGACTATCTGGGGCACCTCTCATCGCCTGGCCAATGCAGGCAAGGGCTTGGGCTGCAGCCGAGCCAGCCTCCAGCTGGGCAGTGCCGTGAGGGGATGCGGCACAACCAGGCAAGCTGCTGTCACCCCTCTGCCATTGTGAAACACAGGGACGCGAGCAGCACTGTCACTAAGCACAGCCCAAACATCATTTCTCAACATTAAGATCTTCCCCTCCAGAGCCTCATCCCTCCCCAGCTGCCAGGCTAAAGGACTGGAGAATAAAAGAGGGATGGCAAGCAACAGCAGGGCCCTGGCACGTCGGTCTCTCTCTGCTGGCAAGCTGGCAGATCTGAGATCGAGCCCCTGCTGCTTTAATCCCCACCGATCCAGTCTGGAACGTGCAGGCCAGAGCGGCCGGGAGCCACACACGTCACTGCAGACAAAGAATATATCCCTTTGTGTTTGCAGCCTGACCTATTTTCCCATTTCTCCGTCTGCTCCATGTTCTCATTCACTCCCTGACCTGCAGGCAGGTTTCGCCCCAGCTTCTCAAACCCTCTTCGGCCCCCTTTTGTCCCCAGCAGCCTGAGCTCACAGGAAGGGCTGAGCACAAAATGCTCCATGCAGCTGTTTTTGGACACTGGTTTGGTGAAAGCAGCCTGGGCTTTGGTTCTGGTCCGTGATGGCTCCAGGTGAACCCTTCTCCTGACAGTCAGAGCAGACCACTGCAGGCTCCTACGAACTGGGCACACCCAAAGCTGTCACCTCCCTGGGGGGACATGGATGGGAACTTACGCTGAGTCACAAGCTGGAGGCAGGAACTGCCCGTTTCAGTGCCCACTGATGCCCAGCTGCTCTGGCGGCAGGCAGAGGTCCCTGCTCAGCCCCCACCATCCTGGGGAGGGGGGAAGGACATGGTCTTTGCCCTGGGAAAGACAAAGCTGAGACCTTGCAAGTGAACCAACCTCCAGCTGGCTTCATGAAGCACAAAGATTTAAGGCTCCCATTAGATGCCACACATCCAGGGCAAGATCAAGGCAACGAGATGGAAACGGTCACTCATGCCATTGTCGCCTGCTCAGACATGGGCTCAGACCTCAGGCACCAAGACCTCAGACAGGACCAGTCCTTTGGGGAAATTCTCCTTCTGCTAGCCATGGGGGTCTGCAGAAAGACCAAACGTGGCTGAACTGGTGACACCCCCCAGACACCCCTTCCCTATGGAGCAAGTGGCTAGGGCATGGCAGTTCCAATCCCAACGGATTAGGCAGCAGCAGAACCCAAGCACAAATGAAAGGAAAGGAATTGCAGTTGAACCTGAAGCTGAACTTTGTTAAGACAAACAGCATGTTTTTAATATGCCCCATACCTCCTCCCCCTAAGTCCTGGCATCCCTCTGGCATCCAGATGGGCTGAGCCGCTCTGCAAGCGGAGGGCTGGCTCCTGTCTCACCTGGCACAGGGATCACATGCCAGGAGGACAGGAAAAAAGCTATTTCCACCAGTGCCCAACTTTTACAAGAGTGACAAGGGGGATTCAGGAAGCCAGGAGCCAATACAGAAGGTTGTGCACAGCTCAAAGATTCACTGAGCACACAGAGAGCACTACCCTCTGGTTGTTTTTCAAACTCAGGCCAATACAGCTGCTGATCTCGGGTACATATGATGTTGGTGTGACCGTGGTACGATTATCTCCACATAACAACATGCACTGTTGCCAAAACCGAGAGGACGCAGATGAGTTAACAGCTCTCCTGTCCCAGGAGAGGCTCTTGGGCCAGCTGAGCCTGCCTCCAACTGCAGCACATGAACAGCAATGGCACCTCAGCACCTGCCCCATTTGAGTGGTAAAGCTAATTCCTCACCCATTTTGAGCTCTGCAAAGAGATGCCTGGAGCCTTGATCTGGACCAAAACTGCTTAACATCTTTGTCAGCAGGGCAACTGGTATGCTGGCAGGCAGGGCTGCTCTTAGAGGGACCTCACCAGGCTGTAGGGAAGCCCCCAAAGTTTAGCAGAGGCAAATACAAAGCCCTGCACCTCGGATGGATGTGCCCCAGTGGTTAGAAAGCAGCTTTGCTGAAAAAGTCTCGCAGCAAGCTGGTGAACAAGTTGAAGAGGAGTCAGTGGCACAAACCTGCAGTGGAGGTGGTTGACCACCTCCTGGGTGGTGCAAGACCACAGCCAAGAGGTCCAGGAAAGAGATGCCATGCCTCTGCCTGGCACATGCAATAGCACACCTGGGATTTGGCATCCAGTTTGGGCTTCCTGGGACAAGAAAGGCATGGAGACACAGGAGCAAGTCCAGCAAGACAGTCAGGGTCTGGAGCACATGGGTAAGGTGTACAAGGAAAGCTGGTGCTTCTCAGAGAGATCCTCTTGCCATCTCTGGACACCTAACAAGAGGTTATATAGAAGACGGAGCCAGACTTTCCTTGAAGCTTCGCACTGATGGGACAATAAGCAGCAGACAAAGCTGCAGCAAGGGAACTTCTGCTTAGATATCAGAGACAAATGTTCACCCCGAGGGTGGCAACACACTGAACCTGGAGCCAGAGAGGGTGCAGAGTCTCTGTCCTTGGGAATACCCAAATCTCCACCAGACATGGACCTGAGTGAACTGGTCTAAGGAATCCGCTCTTATCAGAGAGCTGGGCTAGACACCTCCTGAGGCCCCTTCCCCCTTCATCACACTGCCACCCACACCAGCACTGCTCTGAGCAGGCGAGAGCAAATTCAGGATCAATCTCAACACGAAAAAAATCTGGCAGATCTCAGCCACTGTCTTCTACTCATGCCCCAGAAGGATCATCTCCAAGGTCGGGCAGTGGCAGCTGAATGCAGATACCAGCACAAGCCTGGAGCATTGCAGGTCGGGGTGGGAGACAGCAGCACTGCTGCCAGTGTCCTCATTTGGCAAAGGTGACAAGAAGCCACACTGCTATACCTGATGCCACAGCAGTGTTTTACCTCCAAGCAGAGCAGTCAAAGAGCAATCCCTGTTTGTGAACAGCAAAACGACTTCAGTCAAGGCTAAAATGCCACAGAACCAACCCACACTGTGTGCATGGTGACCTAGCAGTGCCTTCCAAATGTTGCTCTGAAGAACTGTAAATAGGGAGCGTCTGACTGCTCCACAGCCCATTTCCACAGAGATGAGCCAGAAAAGCCACTCCCTGCAGGACATCACTCACCCCCAGCGACCACCACCTGGCATGAAGACACCCCCCATACACTGCCCCTTATCACCATCCTGCTGCTCACTAACGAACTGGAAGCACGTGGTTTTCTGTTATCAATGAGATAAAGCACGGCGCAGACCACATCAGGAGCCCACAGCAGTATTGCAGAAGCAGTGGGAGGGAAGGAAGAGGATTCCCAGCCCCCAGGGCCCTCTTGGCTCTGTGACGGAGCCCCCGGTACCTGCTTGGGTGGGAAGAATGGCTTCAGGCTGCAAGGCTGCATCACCGGGTAGTTCACTGGCAGGGAAAGCCCTGTCACCAGCTATGGCAGCGTACGGGGGAGATGAGCTGCAGGGCTTTTGAAATCCCCCTCCTCTGACACACACGCAAAGCTGTAATGGGCTTCAAACCAACACAGCCATCATCCCTGAAATGCACCACACCAGGAGACAACAAGGCTCCTCACCTCCAGGCCCATAAGGTGGGAGAAAGCGTCCAGACTCTCCCTGTAGCGTCACCACTCAGCTACGATTTTGCTTCCAGGCTTCCACTGCCACTCCAGGGCACAGTTGCTCCTTGCCCCAGGAGACGCCGTTATTGTCCTGGCCCACCTGCCTTTCTCCGGGCACTTTGTCCCATGTGGGCCCTCTGCAGAGGAGCAGCACAAGGTTAAAGCACTGCTGCAGTCCCCATCCAGCAGAAGGGACTGGACTTGCTAAAACCCCTCTCCTTGGGGAAGTTCCTGCCACCACCCGAGGGCAGTGGCTTTCCAGGGAGGCCAGCTCCAGGCTCCTCGCAGCAGGCAGGCAGGGGACAGGCAGCCTCTCTGCCAGCACCCAGCAGACACGCAACCTGCAGCCCATCTGTCAGGAATCGGGGCTCACCCAGGGGACTTCTCTTTTTCTCCCTCCCCCACCAAGATTTTCCGATTGCAGCAAGTGCGGCAGCCCTCCGGCATTGCCAGCCAGCCACAAAGGCTGCATTTTGCACCCTGCTACTTAAAGTAAAAAAAAACAAGACCAACAACATCTAGAGATGCAGAACAAACACACAGGGGTTAAGAAGGATGAGCCACTCAGCAGCTGCAGCCAGCCTGGTCCACATTTAGGTGACCACCTGCCCACACCCACTGTTCCAGGCACCCTCTGGAGCAGGAGAATTATACCAATCCCAAAGTCAAGGCATTTTAGCACAAACACAGAGCATATCTTCGATGGGTAGCAAAGGAAAAGTGTTCTCTTTCCAAAAATGCCTAATGATGGAAATCCAGTCTCTTACTAAAATTGTCCACCCACTTTTCAGCCTGAGAACCAACATGCATGGCTCAAGAATGTGGGAAAGGGGCAGCCCATGGCAGGCGTGATGGTCAGACACACAGGCAGCCTCTCGCTTCTTGATATACTCGAGGCACTAGAAAGTCCTGGTGAGAGGACAAATGCTCAGTCAGCTCCAGAGCAGTGCTCAGCTGGCCCCAAAACCAGAGAAGACCTCAGGCACAGCCCTGTAGCATCCCCTCTATGGTCACAGGCATGTTTATCCAGCCCCTCCTCACCTCTCACCCAGAAGCGCTCAATCTCAGTCTCTTGCAGCAGTTGGTTGGAGAACTACAGACCTGTGTTTCCTTTTGTCACTTTAAGATCATTTCCATTGAACAAGCATCTGAGAAAGGAAAGAAGCTCCGCTGGGGACATTTTTATTGTATTACCACAACCCAAGTTTAAGTCTCTTGTGAGCTAAGCAGCTCTAGTCTCTCTGTTTCTCTGCCAAAGCTGTCCTGCCTTCCCACCTCAATCAATACGACTATACAGCATCTAGGTCAAAGGACTGTCTGAGGGAGAGAAGCAGCCACCCTACACCGAAAGGCAACCCCAGCACTACCGTGACAACCCAGCCACCACTGCCAGGTTGGTGCCACTGGCAGGGGTACCCGTGGTCTGGGCAGCTGTGGGTTCAGAGCTCCAGCAAGGTACTCGGTCTCCTCCTTTGCTAAGGAAAACATCACGTAGCACCTTGTCACCAGCCAGGGCCCGAGCTGTCTGTGCTGTGAAGGGGCACAGTGACAATAAATCAGATTGGCAGTGCCAGGTCTCCACCACCAACTGCCACTGCTCAGGGTGGCTCAGGCATTTCTTCCAAGCCACCAGGAACACCCTTTCCTAACTGACCTGCAGCCACGAGATCTGGTTAATCCCTATTTTAACACCCTTCAGACCTGCAGAATTCACCACGTGGTCTTTAAAGACAACCCGTGCTGTAAATACACAGGGTCCTGTTGTACCAGCTGGGAAGATTATTTTTATTTTTTACACCAGAACAGCTGCAATGGCACAGGCAACTTCTTCCAGCCACTATGCCCCACTCCCGCAGCACCACGCTAGGCACTTCCAGCCTAACAAAGCCTGCATTTCCCTCTAATTAGCCTGCTGTTCTGACTTGCCCAGGAGCAGGGCAGCATAGAATCATGCTCAGTGAGACATCCCTGCTAACAGCTGCCAAAGGCTGGCACCGCTCCTCCCTGTCTAAGCTCAAGTCTCCCAGCAAACTCTTCAAAGGAAATTCAAGGACATCACCCAGAGGCACCCCCTCTCTCACCTGGTGCTGGCACAGAAGTGCCCCGTGGACCCAGAGTGACATCCCGCCCAGACCATGACCCTTGCCTGGCACGGCCTGCCCAGCCACAGCTTCGCTCTGTAACAGGCACCGAGTGCCTTGGCCAGAGCCACGGCATACTTCAGTTAACTGCACTGCATGTGGAGGAGAGACTGCTAGGCAGACTGCCCAAGTAACAGCCTCAGGGTACACTGGAGAGAAGTTTCTCTTCAGTTAATTACCCAAGATTAATTTGCAAGAAGGAATTGGCCTCCCTGTGTTTGTAACACAGCCCACCCTGGACTTGCTTTTCGCCAGCGTAGTTCCATCTGTACTGCATGATGTCCACCACCAAGCCAGCATTAGAGGTCGGTGTGTTTGGCTTGGGCAGCAGCAGCCTGCCAGGCAAGGGACTCTCTCACAGAACAATGTTTTTAGTAGGAAGAAAGAGGGCAGCCCCAGCAGGCAGGAGCAGGCCCCTGCTCAGCACGAGGTCCTGCTGGCAGGGACAGCTGAGGAGCAAGCAGGAGCTGGCCCCGTGGAGCTGCGGCGGGGTCCTGGCGGGGCACCGACATCGTCGTGTGCCAGCACCTCGTGATGGAAGCCGGCCTTGGCGGGACTGCCCCGCTGCACAGCGGGAGCTGGGCAGTGAGTCAGTCCCCATGCTCAGTTGTTCCCCCACGAGTGACCCGAGGGCCCGTGGCTCCCTCCCGGCTTCTCCCCACGCCGGGCCCTGCCAGGTTCTGCTTTCCCCGGCTTGGGGGAGCGCGGAGGAGCCCCAATCTCCCCCCGGGGCTGCTCAGGGAGCAGAGCCCCGGCACCCCGCGGCTCCCTGCCGGCAGCTGCCACCCAGCCCCGGGGCAACGAACACGGTTAAACGCTACAAGGGAGGGGGACGGGGACGCGGACACGACCCCAACCGCCGGCCCCAGTCCCCCTCCGGCGGCCTCTCGGCGCAGGGAGGCCCAGGAGGGGGCAGATCCCCCCTCCCACCCCGGTGCGCCGGTACCCACCTGCCGGGTGCCGGCCGCCGCCCCAGGACCGGTGCCGTTGAGTAGCGGGGTGGTCTCGCCCACGCGCTCGTCGTCATCGTCGTCGCGGTCGCGACCGGACCAGGACACCTTCTTGGCGACGTTGGCCATGCGGGGGGGGGGGGGGGGGGAGGAGGAGGAGGGGGGTGACGGCGGCGGCGGCAGCAGCAGCAGCACGCACCTCCACCGGCCCCTGCCTCACCGGCCGGTCATGTGACCGCGGCGCCGCCGCCCTCACGTGAGCGCTACGGCGGCCGGCGGGGGCCGCCCCGCCCCGCGGCACCATGGGAGTTGTAGTCCCGTCCGCAGCACCCCCTCGCCCCTCCCTGGGAGAAGGGGCCGGAGCGCGTCCCCCGAGGCGGCTGCGGGACGGGCCGGGGCCGGGCTCTACCGCGCTGGGGCCTGACGCGGGCGTGACAGCGGTGACGGCAGCCCGGGAGGCTGCAGGACCACTGCAAGGCCTTGCCCCACACCGGGCCCGGGCACGACCTCCAGCTGTCAGCCGTGGCCAGGCAGCAAGGCCCCGCCGACCCCGGGGAACACGGGGCTGGGGAGCAGCCAGAGCCGGTGCTGCTCCTACTCTCCTGGCAGAGAATTTCGCAGGGCAGCCGTTTGGGAGCGTTTTGTGTGCTTCACCCGAGCCCCCCAGAGCAGCACAGCTCGGCCCAAAGCTTGGCACCGCCCCAGGAGCCCCTCTGGTGTGGGGCTGGGCACACGGGACAGATGGCACTTGCTCCGGCACCTCTGGCTCACTCACGGTCACGGGCTTTTCCGTGCTACAAATTCCCCCTGGGTCTGACTCAGTGGCAGACAGCGGCAGTGGCAGGGGACGGGCAGGGGTCACCTGCATGTGACCCAGCCTGGGGCTCCAGCTGCCTGTGTTGAGCAGCTCCTGCCTGGCTGTAAGTGGCAGCGAGCGTTACAGTGAAGAGCAAGACCAGAAATAAATGAGGCTTCTTCTCTGCCCAGAGCTTTTTAATAGGAACGATGAGGCAGTACATCCTCTGGGGGCAGGAGCTGATGACCCGGCTTTGGGACAGGCCCCAGGACTGGGTCCCACCTCTGGCTACCCCTTTTCCTTTTCCCCATGTCCAGTGGTCCTGGTCCTGAGACACCCTCTCTGTCAGGTGTCCCATCACCTCAGGAGGATGCAGCTCGTGCCAGCATTGGCACCGTGAGCCAGCTGTGAAAGCTGGCAGCTGGCACTGTTCCCGCTGCCAAGCTTGTCACAGGCAGTGCTGGAGGCAGGGACACGCCACCCTCCTCACCCCACCCTGCAGGGAGGCATCAGCCAGCGTGAGGAGGGGGCTGCAGGGCAGCCCCTGGCTGGTCGCCATGCTGGCCACCTCCCCGGGCAGGAGAGCCCGGCTCCAGAGAGCGAAGCCAGCCAGGTGACCCACAAAAGCTTCTGCGGTGCCAAAGTCCCTGCCGGGGTGGTCCTGCTCCTGGCCCAGCACCAGCAAGCCACCAGCGGAAATTTCATAGCCCTGCCGGAAGCCAGAGCCGGCAGCCAGCAGCTGCCTGTCCACGTAGAAACGGTACTGGCCCTGGCCAGAGGACCAGATGAGGCAAAGGTGGTGCCACTTGCCATCCAGGAGTGGCATCACCGGGATCTCCCGAAACTGCCCATCCCCGATGACGAAGTGCGCAGAGCCAGGGAGGTCCCCACAATGGCTACGCACACCCAGCTTGCTGCCGCCGTCCTCGGTGGCATAGGAGAGAAGGGCACCGAGGCAGGGGGCTGGGGTGGCCAGCCAGGTGCAAAGTGACAGCGCCTGCAGCCCCTGGCGTGGCCCCGGCCTCAGGACAGCCATGTGCTCAGCAGAAGTGTTGGGGAAGAGCAGGACAGCACCGGTGCGGCAGGCTGGGGATGTGGGTGCCAGGTCAGGGGGCCCGTACCTACCCTCTCCTGGCTGCTGGGGGGCTGGCGGCTGCTCCTGGGGGACCGTGGTCACGGTGGGGAGTGCCAGTGCCACAGCTTGGGGTCCTGGTGCTGCACTGCGAGGGGCCTCTGCATCCTCCCCAGGTGCACTGCTGGCCCCGCCACTGGCCGACAGCTGGTGTCCTTCCTCCTGCCGGTGTTGCTGCCACCGCCTTGCCTTCGGGCGCCCAGGCCTGGGGTTGCTGGGGGCCACCCGTCTCTGCGGCTCCCACTCCAGCTGGCTGCCCCAGCTCTGGGCAGCATCCGGCAGGCTGTGTGGCTTGGTGCCAGCCTCTACCCATGCACCCGGTGCGTGGGTGACCGGGCGGTGCAGCGGGCTCAGGGCACCCACTGTTCCCTCCAGCCTCTTCAGCCTGCGGTGCAGCCGCCAACCGCTGGTGGCCAGGCGGGCAAGTTCGGCACCCAGGGTGGCCCGGGCAGCAGCAGCCGCCTCTGCCTGCTCTGCCAGCACCCGGAAGCGTCCATCGATGTTGTAAGAGATGTTGTAGTTCCTGGCGATGCTCTGGAGATGGTTCAGTGTCACCTCCCGGAGCCGGTGAAACTGCAAGGGAGCGGGGCAAGGTGGGGTGAACCTACACCCCGGTGCCAGGCCCCTGCGGCGCTGCCGACCCCAAGCCCGGCCCGAAACGCCGAGTTCCCCCCTGGCACAGGCCGGGCTGCACCCCCTCCCCAACCCAGGCACCCACCTGCTCCTCCAGCCGCCACAGCCGCAGGAGCAGGGGGCCCGGCCGGGCCCCATGCCCCGGCGCCTGGGTCAGGGCACCACGCAGGGCAGCAGCAAGGAGCAGGCAGAGGGGCAGCACTGTCCCCGCCATGCCGCTGCTGGACACTTTCTGCCTGCACAGCAGGGCCAGCCCTGGCCCCCGCAGTGCCCTCCCCGGGACGGCCTCCACCATGATGAGATCCGCAGCCACCGCTGGCGCGCCCCAGCAGCCGCCAGCACCGGGGCTCCCAGCCCTGCGGCCCCGGGCCAGACACTCTGCGGAGGCGGTTGGCCCTGGCCCAGGAGCTCCCCGGGGCTCTGGCTGCCCGGGTCAGGGGCCAGGCAGGGGGTGCTGAGCTGTGGGGTGGGGGAAGGTGTGGGGGGACCCCTGGGCGCACGGCCCCGGTGGGCCCAGCCATGTGGGGCAGCTCCCTGAGGGCAGCGGGGGGGGGAGTCTCAGACTAATAGGCTCAATGCAAGGCAGGGTGGACAGGCAGGGCAGGACTGTGCGGGCAGGGCAGTCAGTGCAGGCAGGACAGGGCAGTGCAGGCAGGACAGCCCAGACAGGGCAGGACTGTGCGGGCAGGGCAGTCCAGACAGGGCAGGACTGTGCGGGCAGGGCAGGACAGGACAGTGCAGGCAGGGCAGGACAGGACAGTGCAGGCAGGGCAGTCCAGACAGGGCAGGACTGTGCGGGCAGGGCAGTCAGTGCAGGCAGGACAGGGCAGTGCAGAGCAGGCAGGACAGGACAGTGCAGGCAGGACAGTCCAGACAGGGCAGGACTGTGCGGGCAGGGCAGTCAGTGCAGGCAGGACAGGACAGTGCAGGCAGGGCAGTGCAGACCAGGCAGGACAGGACAGGACAGGACAGTGCAGGCAGGGCAGTGCAGAGCAGGCAGGACAGGACAGGACAGTGCAGGCAGGGCAGTGCAGAGCAGGCAGGACAAGACAGGACAGTGCAGGCAGGACAGTGCAGGCAGGGCAGGGCAGGCAGGACAGGACAGTGCAGGCAGGGCAGTGCAGGCAGGACAGTGCAGGCAGGGCAGGGCAGGCAGGACAGGACAGGGCAGGCAGGGCAGTGCAGGCAGGACAGTGCAGGCAGGGCAGGGCAGGGCAGGCAGGGCAGGGCAGTGCAGGCAGGGCAGGGCAGGCAGGGCAGTGCAGGCAGGACAGGACTGTGCGGGCAGCGCAACCAGCCTGGGGCGCGCGGGCCACCACGGGGCGGCAGCACGCGCGCGCAAGCAGCGCCGACCGTAGGCGGAGCTTCAGACCAGGGGCGGGGCAGGGGGCGGGGCTTCCAGCCGGGAGTGCCGCTTGTCGCTGTGGTCCTGTCCCGCCGGGGGGTGGGGCGGTGATGCGCGGCCGAGGCCCCACCCCGTACCCTTGACCCGGCGGCAGAAGATGGCGGCGGTGCCGACCCTCGCCCGTCGGATCGCTCGGTCAGGTGCGCCCGGCCCCGCGGGCGAGGTGGCCCTGCGTCCCTCCGTCTCCCTTCTCTTAGGGTCAGCGTGTCCCCGTGCCCCCCGACGCGAGTAGGGGCGTCCCCGCGGCCCCTCCCTGTGTCCTCCCGCCGTGGTCAGGGTGTCCCCATGTCCTTCCTCCGTGGGTCAGGGTGTCCTCCGTGTTCCCCTGCCGTGGGTCAGGGTGTCCCCATGTCCTCCCTCTGTGGGTCAAGGCGTCCTCCGTGTCCTCCCACCGTGGGTTGGGGTGTCCCCCCACCCTCCTTCAGTGGGTCAGCGTGTTCCCCATGTCCCCACCCTGTCTGCGCTGAGCAGTTTTGGGGAACACCTCCCACGCCCGTGGGGGCTGTGCCCTGCCCGGCCCTAACTGCTTCTGTCCCCCCCAGGTGTGCGCCCCCTCTGCCGCTGGCCGTTGTCATGGGGCAGAGCCTCCCGGCAGCCCCCTGGCCTCCCGCTCGCTCCATGTCGTGCCTTCAGCAACAACAAGATCCTGGTGGAGCTGGATGAGAGCTCAGGTATGGCGGGTGGCACCACTATGGTGTCACCCTCAACCAACCGGGCATTGTGGGGCACAGGCAGGGCCCCTTCCATGCCTGCCCCACAGCACGTGTGGCCTGGGGCCTGCAAAGCCACCAAAGCCCTGGATGTTCCAGCTTCAGCTGCTTAGTGCCCTCAGAGAGAAGCGTTTGGGGACGGGAGTTTCACCGGTCATGGGCACTTCAGGTGGCTGGGTGCTGCTTGGGTGCCACAGGTAAACCCTAGCTGTCACTGTGGGCAGACCTCATGCTCTGTCCCCTGCCCATGTGTTGTCTCCTCTGTGGGGTCCCTGCTTTGGGGACCTGGTAGAGTGGCAGATGCTCCTTCAGGGAGCAGCTGTCAGAGTTTTCTGTGTCCTGGCTGCCAGGAATAGCTGTCACAAGGCCACGTCACTGCACCGAACAAAGGGTGCCTCTTCTTGAGGTTTCCCAGGGCCTGCCTTTAGCTGCCAGGCCCCTGGCTGAGTCCTCACGCTGTCCCTGGCCTGGGCATGGCTGCAGCACCCAGACTAAGCACTCAGTGAGGGCCTTTTGGGGTAGGGTAGTGCTGTTTGGGAGGAGGCAAGGGCTCAGAGCCCTTCCTGCGGTGCTGGCCAGGGTGGCAGTGCTGCCGGCAGGTTCAGAAAGGTGTGTGATCCCCTGGGCATGGGATGTTTGCTATGACAGAAGCTGGAGACTTGACCTTATCCAGTGAGCCCAGAGAGAAGGGAACTGTTGGGCACCATGACCCCAAAAGTGCCTGGTCTTTAGGACACACGGCACGCCACGGCATGCATTCTCGTTCATGCTCCAGATTTACCGCTGGCTGAGTGAGCCTGGCTTGCGGGCAGATCTGGGCAAAGGCAGGGCCCTGCTCTTGGCCCCACCACTCTGGGGGCTTTTTGAAGAGCCAGGAGTGGAAAGACACGATTTGGGTGAGCAGGGAGGCAGGTGAAGCTCCCTTGGGCACATGCTGCCGTGATGGGGAGTTTTGATGTCTCTGTATTTACCATGGCACAGGCGTCGCCATGATGAAGTTCAAGAGCCCTCCAGTCAACAGCCTCAGCCTGGACTTCCTCACTGAGTTTTGCATAAGCCTGGAGAAGCTGGAGAATGACCGGGCCTGCCGGGGCGTGATCTTTACATCTGTATGTGTTGTCCTGAGCTTGGGGTGCGAGCTGCGGGGCAATTTGGCAGGCACGGGTGCTGTTCCCTTGCTTGTGTTTGGTCTCTTGGCTCCCTGATCACTGGCATGGGAGGGCCGGGAGGCAGCTTTTATTGGCTCTGGAAGGAGGGGAGGAGGTTCCTGGAAGGGCTGTGCTCTTTCTTCCATGCCCTTTTCTAGCAGAAGAATAACTGCTGAGTATTGTCATTTGTCATTAAAATCAAGCTGCTTAACTGCAAACCTGACACATCCCTTGAGATCTCTTGAACTGCCTGGAGGGAGCTGCTAGGAGATGCCACTGTTTATTTTCAGACGTGATGTGGTTACAAGGTGGTTCCTAGGAATGGTACAGGACAGGTTTTGTGCAGCATGGCTGATGTACCCTCACAGGGACCCTGATGATGAGAAATTGTGCTGCAAGCAGAGGGTCCCAGCCCTGTAGGCCATGGTGATGGGATGATCCAGGCCGTGGAAGCACTGGGGAGATTGTTTCAGAACCCTAGAAGACTCTGGTTTATGTCATATTTAACTAGCACTTTCCCTTTCCTCAGCCTGCCAGGCCGAGTGCGTTAGAGGGCTAAAGGGTCATCCCTGAGCAGTGACTCTATGTGACGTTTGTGTTTTCCCAATTCCAGGCTGTCCCCAAAATCTTCTCATCTGGCCTGGACATCACTGAGATGTGTGGGAAGAGCATGGAGCACTACGCCGAGTTCTGGAGAGCCGTGCAGGAGATTTGGCTCCGGCTGTATGGCTCCAACATGGTGACAGTCGCTGCAGTCAATGTATGTCCTTTAGATGTGCTTTCCTAGTCACCCCGCATAGTCTGTCACTTGCTGTGGCTTGTTTGCACCGTGTGAGCAGGGACAGCCAAAAAATCAGGCTTGTCAGTGCTGAAACAAATACAGGCATGTATTTGTTGGGATGTCTGGGCAAAGTACCTGTCTGTTGGTTCAGCGCATTGGGGTGTGGGAAGGTATAGAAGCATGGGATGTTGCAGGCTCCATGTAAGCTGCAAGTGCTGCTGGGGTACAGCAGCATTTCAGCTGCCATGGAGAGCTTGCACAGCACTCATGTCCTGCCGATGGGGGCTGAGGTGCCCTTGGCAGTGTTTTGTGCAACAAGAGCCATACCCTGCTCCAGGAACTCAGCTGGGAGTCTGTCCTCCAGGCTGAAGGACCAGGAAGAGGGCTGTAGGCCAGTGGTAAAGCCCAGAGGGGCGTCAATGGCAGACGAGTACTGGAGAAGCCAAGCAGTTGGCGTAGGAGTCCAAAGGATGCCTGTCACGTGCCCACTGGCTGCTTTGTCACTGACGAGACTCATAGGAATCACCCAGGATCACTTGCTTGGCCGTTGAACTGCTTTGCTAGAGGGAGGAGACAGGAGGCAGCCCTGCAGTGCCGCAAGTGCTTGTCCTCTGCCCTGTGGGCAGCGATGCTTTGTGCAGTGCGGTTTGTCATAAACTCTTTTTTCACCTGGTTTTACTCCTCCAGCCATGGTTCTTGGCCAGCAGGGAAGTGCTGTCTGAATCTCAGTGTCAATAGATGGGTTGTTGCCTGCTTGGTGTCTTGTTTTCATTTTTCAGTGCAGCGCTGCTTTGGCAGCTCACAGTTCTGTGTCTGTCCATAGACTGTCTTTGAAGGCAGCTGGGTCTCTGAGCAGCTTCCCGCAGGCATCCTGTGCAGGGCTAAGCAAGCACTGAGTCGTGGCAAAGGTGGTTGCAAGTGGAAGTTTTATAGACAGAAGGTGTTACAAAGCCTCTGGACGGAATTATTTCTGTGGCATTTAGGGTTACAGACTCAAGTAGACTTAAAAACTCATGTAGGCTTACAAGATAATGCCGTAGCAAATCTGCGCTGCAGGGTTTGCAACCTGAGTAACGCGGATTAATTAACTAGACTTCCAGGCTGGAAAATGCAAGAAACAAAGAGCATTGCAAAATGAAAGGATAATCCCTGGTAAACCTATCAGAAATCTTCTTTAGGGCTGTTTTGAATCAGGTAATCAGAGACTTGGGGGACATCTGCCTTGTCACCCTGTGTCTTCCCTGCTCTGGAGGAAACAGCAAGGCTGGGGGCACAGGGACGTTTGTAACCATGACCTAGACTCACTCCTTCCTTCTCTTTGCCAGGGGTCCAGCCCGGCGGGAGGCTGTCTTGTTGCCTTGTCGTGTGACTACAGGATCATGGTGGAGAACCCCAAATTCAGCATTGGCCTGAACGAAGCCCAGCTGGGCATTGTGGCTCCCTTCTGGTAGGCCAGTGCCTCCCACATCTAGTGTCATGTGTAGGAATTCATCTTCAAGGAATTTATTAATCAGTTTAACTGGCTTCTGAGATACAGTTTTATGTGTCGGTGATCAGGTAGTTGCAGCTGCAGGAGACAGCACCTCGTTTCTTTGTCCTATCCTGCAGGTGTCTGAAAAGCTTTCAGGCTGCAGAATGTCCTCACATCCTTCACCAATGAGGACCTTAGCTCTGACTCTGCAGTCAGCTCCGAAACTAGTGCTGGTAGATGTCCCTGGTCAGGCTCAGTCTGGGAATATGCTTTTCTCTGGATACACGCTGTGTACCTGCAAAATCCCTTAGCTGTGGAGATCTCTGAAAGCGTAGGGACACTAATATACTAAGGCACAGGTCCTTAGTTGCCCTAAGAACATGTAAATGTACTGTTGGAAAGGAGCTTTCCAATCACAGCAAGTGGGCACAGCTGCGACCTGTGCACTGAAGGTAAATAGAGCAGCTCTTGTGGAGAGAAGGGAGAACTCTGTTGGGATAGTACTGAAAATGGCTCTGCTTGCCTTTGCGCAGTGTGGCTCAACTCGTAGCTACTGTTTAGAGACCCATGCCTGTGGAGTGGGGCCAAGTGTGCTCTTAGCTTTGTTGTCTGGGTGCAGCTGCTGCAGGGTGTTTCTTTCCCTGACCGTGACTTTTCCTCCCATCTCTTCTAGGTTTAAGGACACATTTGTGAATGTTGTGGGACACCGAATTGCTGAACGCTCCCTTCAGCTGGGCTCCCTCTACCCTGCACCTGAGGCCTTCAAGTTTGGCCTTGTGGACGAGCTGGTGCCAGAGGAGAAGCTCCAGGAGAAGGCTATGGCTGTTATGGCACAGTGGCTGGCCCTTCCTGGTAAGGGTGGCACCTCTAACAGAGGAAGAGGGGATTTGATCTGGGTGGGAAGGACAGGTACCGGGGCTGGTACCTGGGACCTATGTAACAGTTTCCTTTTAAAGGGAAGGTGTGGATGGCTGGGAGGTAGGAAAGCTCAGCACAGCGGTCCAGGCAGCCTTGGGCTAACAGAGATGGGCTTGCCAGTGCCCCCGCGTGGGAGGACAAAGTGCTGGGTGTGCAGGACATGTGGCTGCAGCTCAGCTCGCCCTGCCAGCCCTGCTGAGTCAATCCGGAGGTGTCTGAGCTGTGGATACAAACTGAATCTCTGTCTGTCAGTGGAGGTGTTACCCCAGGAAAGCTGCCATGGAGTTAAGGGAACAGGCTGGGTGAGAGTGCCTGGGTGGCAGCCAGTCTGCCTTTGTGGTCTGGATCAACTCTCGGCACTCTGCTGAGCTGGGGATAGGGACAGGGGTGTGAGGACAGACAGCAAGTGCAGACATCACATGTGTGTTTGGGCTGTTCTGTGACTGGCAGCACACGGTTCCTGGGCTGGGAGAGGGATCTCCACTGTCCTGGGCTAGGTCTGAGCTATCCCATCCTGTGCCACCTCCTAAGGACTGCAAGGAGGTGCAACTACGTATCACCCTTCAGCTGCTCTTTCTGTAGAAACCTGAATGAAACTGCGCAGAAATGGATGGGTCACAGGACTGTCACTTTGAGTCCCAGCCTTGGAAGAGGGTCACTAAACAGCTCTCTCCCCTGCTGTCCTGGTGTTAGAGTGATGACTCAGCCCCTAAGAGTGGGGAGCACGTCTCTCTCACAGGAGGAGCTGTGCTCTCTCCTGACTTCCAGGAGGCACCATGCAGATCCTTCCCCAGAGCCCTAAATCAGAGCCAGGAGGAGTCTGTCCAGCCAAGGGTGTCTGTAGCACACAGGTGCTGGAGCGATTCGGGGTTGCCAGTGCATGTGGGGTTGGTCATCATTTCATCACCACAGATGAAGCACACCGAGAGTGCATATGCAACATCCGTGCAACGGATGTGCTGCTGCATCACTGCACGTGGCTCTGTGTGTGTGTGAGCAGATGTGTGCTCGAGGCATCGGTCAGCTCCAGCAGCCAGCACTGCTCCAGCAGCATCCATGTGTTTGTGTGGAATGGCACAGGCCCAGAGCCTGTTGGGATGAGCTCGAGGGGACTGTGCTGCTGGCTTTTGTACGCTGTGTTTGGCATGAGCAGACTGTCTTGCCAAAAATCAAAGGGGTTGGGTTGGGGGAGCTTAGAGCCAGAGCAGTTTCAAATAGTGGAGAATTTTGTTTGGTTACCACTGTCCTCAGCCTGGTGGTGTGTATTGGGGTGGGGGCTGGACCCCGAAGGGTGCAAAGAGAAGGAGGTGCACAACTTCTTATCATCTGTCCCAGTAGATTGGTCATTTCCCAACTGAGCAGTACAGATCATGATTTATTGTATGAGAATTTATCCAGTTCAGCTTCAGCTGGTGGGTTTTTCTTACATCTTTCCCTGCGGGTTTAAAGAGCCCTTTGGTGTGCGGTACCTCCCCATTTGGAGGCACCTGCACATGGTGGCACTGGCTGAGAGCTGGTCAGGGGTGAGGACCATGCACGTTCCCCATCCTCACTCTCCACAGACCATGCCCGTCAGCTCACCAAGTCCATGATGAGGAAGGTGGTGTTGGACCGCCTGGTAGCTCACCGGGAGGAAGACATTCAGAACTTCATCAGCTTCATCTCAAAAGAGTCCATCCAAAAGTCACTTCGCATGTACATGGACATGCTGAAGAAGAGGAAGAGCTAAGGAGCCAGCCGCCCGGGGCCCGGTCCCAGGAGCTCAGGTGACCCTCTGAAATGCTGCAGTAGCTGTAGACTTTCACAGTGAAGCTGTCTGCAGTGTCAGCAATTGGTGATATGCTGCCCGCTCCCATGGCCGCCCCAACCTCCTCTTCCCCTTAGTCCTCGTAGAGTGCCTGACACCACCACTGCCTTTCCTGAGAGTGGGGAGAGCTGCCTGCTCAGCTCCCTGAGGAATGGACAGGGAGAGGGTCTTGACACTGCTGTGGCTTGAGCCTGCCAGTCCTTGGATATCCTCCTTCTTGTCCAACAGCTAATTGTGAAATGAGATTTGTCAATAAAGTCTTCAATGAGGTAGGAGATGGATGCTTCGTTCCCCAGCCTGTCTGTGGTCACTGCTTCCTGCCTGGTGGCCTGTTCCTGGGCTCTGGTTTGTGGTGGGCTGGGGGAGCTCTGCCATGAGCCACGTGGGCTGGGGGGTCTGGGCACGGCCAGTGGCCGGCTACGACCCTCCTCCAGACTGGGCCCAGAGCAGCTGACGCAGAGGGCTTGTGGATGGGGCTGCGGGGAGCACCTTCGCCAGGGTTGGTGGTGGGAGCTGGAGCTGGATCATGGTCTGTGGCCGCAGGAGGATCTCAAGCCATCAGCTTCACCTCGACTGGGTAGTGGTCGCTGACTGCCAGGGCCTGGAGGAGGGCAAGAGGTGGGGAGTTGTAACGCAGGGGTTCAGCAAGCTCCTCGCTGTGCTGGTAGGGCTGGCAGGGCAGCTGTGATTGCCCTGCCAGAACCTTCTGCCTGCTGGAGGGGGATGCAATGTCCCCAACACTGAGACACTCAACACACAAGGCTCCAATTTTGACACCTCTCATGGAGAGATGCCCAGATGTGGCCTGGGGTGGGTGCTGGCAGGGAGTGCCTGCCCTCTGGGACCCCCGTGTCTCGCTCGGGAGCTATGTGCCAGCTATGGGTGGTTGAAGATTGTCTTGGATTGCCCCACACCCCTGGAATCCTGCCTGCGCCTGCCCATGAAAGGCCATGAAAATCCCCGTGCATCTCATCTCTTCCCCATGGGGACAGGCAATGACCCCAGATCCCCTCTCCTGTTTCCACTCATGTGAACCTCGTCACCCCGAGCTCCCCATTAGCTGGCTGCAGGCTGTCATGTCCTGTGAGGGGTGAATGGCTTACGCAGGGGCTGTGCTGGCATCCCAGCAGGCAGGCACTGGGCAGCGGCACAGGTGCTGCAGCCAGAGCCTGCTCGGGCTGCTGCTAGAGCTGCTTCAACTCTATTTTTGAGCTGATACTTAAATGCGGCAGCTATGTGGCTGCACCAGGCTGCCTAATCCTGAACAGATGTCGGCAGCCCCACAGCTGGTGCTGCTCTGGGCAGCTCAGCTTTGGTGCCTGTTTGAGCCCTGGGTTTGCAAGCCCAGCTCACCTCCTCCTGCTCCAGCTGGAAAGCGCGCTGGAAATTGTAGATGGCAGCTGAATTCGGCACGATGCTTCTCTTCAGCTTTGCACCGCACACCACGATCCTGCCAGGGAGATGTGGGCAGTGGGTACCACTCCTGCCCCCACGCTTGGCTGCTGGTGGTGTGGGATGGGCAGGGGGGTGCCGGGGACAGGGATGGCAGTGCCGTGGTGGTGCTCACCTGTCATAGGCACAGTCTGACTTCCCCACGGTGGTGTCAGTGCCATCGGGGAGCAGCCACTTGAAGATGTCGCTGGTGCGCAGGCGGATGGCTGACCAGTCGCTCGGCTGGACGTAGGCGCAGTCAGCGTTGAAGTCCCCCAGGAACATGATGTTCTGCGATGGGAAGATGGGGGGGACTTGTGGCGGCTGGGGAATGGGGCTGCTCCTGACACCAACCCTCCTGTGGGGGTCAGCCCTGGGTGCCAGGGCATCCCCTGTGGCAGGGGACAGGGCAGGAGCAGGGTCCCCATCCCACCACCCTTGCACCAGCCGTGCTCGCCTCAGAGTGGGGACCCAGTGTTGGTTGAACGGTCCCCAGGGCTCAGTGCCCACCCTCGGTGCCACCCCTGGTGCCGGTGGCACTCACATCAGTCCCCCACTTGCTGATGATGGCCAGGTAGACGTCGTAGAGCGCATCAATCTCAGCAACGGCATCGTGTGGAGCCGAGTGCAGTGGCACCAGCACAAACTCTTCCACCTCTGCCAGGGGAGAGGGACGTCAGCCTCACAGCCACCCCACGCCACCACCTTGGGGCCACTCATCCCCCTGCTTACTGGTGTGAGGTGCTGAGACCCTCAAGATGAACGGCTCCCGGCTGAAGACATCCTGGGGGTCCTCATATTGGTAGGTGTCCACCACGGACACAACGTCTGTCCTGTGGGATGAAAGGGATGGTGACCCTAGGTCTTGGCACAGCCCCTGTGTCCCCTCCATGGTGTTGGTGGCCCTGCAGTGCTGCAGGACAGGTGGCAGCACGCCGAGCCCCGTTACCTGTAGATGAAGAGGTACATCTCCTTGTAGTTGTCCCGTCCCAGGGGGCCGCTGATCTCGTAGTCATACGGGGATGTGGACATGCTGCAGAGATGCAAAGGCAAGACGGTGACATGGCTGGTACTGTCCTGGGGTGGCCTCAGCATAGCCAGGGGCTGGGCAGCCATGGGGTTGGCACCAGCTTGTCCTGCTCTGCTGTCCCCATGGGCCACTGTGCCCCAGCTACGGGGTGACACGGGCAGTAGTGGCTCCGAGCCACCCTGCTGTCCCTACCACCGTGGGGTGGCTCCTCGGGCATGGCCAGCTGCTGGCAGGACATGGGGCGGCTCCTGCCACCCCTTTCTCTGCAGGGACGCTCCCCAACTTCATTTGCAGCAAAGCTAAATTAGGTTAATGAGCAGCCCGGGGCCCCGCAGAGCCTGGCGTCACCCTCCCTGCCCTGGCTGCTTTGTGGCCATGCTGGAGGGGACACCAAAGGGGTGAGGACATGGGCTGGGTGTACCTGCTCAGGAGTACTCGCTGCCTTTCAACAAGGCAGTGGCAGCCTCCACCCAGCCCCAGCCTGTGCCCTTGCCCAAAATGGGGTCAGCACCCAGCTGGCGAAGGGGCTGCCGCCCTGCAGTGGCCAGTTTTAGCCCACCCCAGCAGCTCCTTTTCCTTCTGGGGTGCCTGAGCCTCTCGCTTCAGAGCATCATCTGCTGCTGGGTCCATCCTGGGGTCCCCCTGTCACTCACGGGGTCTTGGGGTGCAGGGGGCTGCCTGCCCCTGCCCCCTTCATTCCCCATCTCACCTCTGCCTTGTCCTGTTGGATTTTGGAGACAGAGCTTGCCAGTGCTGTTTCCATCCTGTGTGCTCTGGTGGGATTGTAGGTTTTGGAGGGGTTTTGTGCCACTTGTGTCCCTCTCCCCCTCCCTGGATTATTCCTGGTGGCTTTTTCAGTGCCTGCTCAAAGCTTCAGCCCCAGCAATTTTCTCCTATTCCCCTTTCCAAAAACAAACCCTCTGACAATGGACTAATTTTTTGCCTTTTGCTGCTCAGGCGGCTTGGCTTTCCCTGCTAATACTGGCGTCTCAGCCCAGGCGCTCTCGGCCCCAGCCCCGCTTGTACCTGTTGAGCTGCTCCATGAGCTCAGTGACAGCGCTGAGGTCGGAGTCGCGCACCTCCTGCACCAACACCACATCGTAGCGGGACAGGATCTGCGAGGCCAACAGGGATGGTGATGGTGAGTGGGTGCCTGCCACCAGCTCAGGTCACTCTCTCCCACCCTTTTCCCGGCCGGTCACCCTGACACGGTGCTGGGTGCAGCACCACAGGGACTCACATGTCCCTTGGTGCTGGGGCAGATGTCCCCACAGAGGGCTCAGAGGGACTGCACGGTGTGCCTGGTGCCCCACCTTGGTCCCCACCAAGCCTTCATCCACTCAGGACATTCCCAGCACTGGGATGCCATCCCATCCCCATCCCCGTCCCCATGTGTCCCTGGCACAGGAGCCACATTTCGTGTCTGCCCTAGCACACAGCCTATCCCTGCATGGCACGGCTGCACTCACGCTGACGATGATGCCTGCCACTCCCTCGTTGGACATCTTGGTGTCACCGAACGCCTGGATGTTGAAGGCACCGATGCGCAAGGTGGCGGTGGCTGGGCACGGGAGAGCCACAGTCAGCAGGAACAGTGCCAGTGCCATGGTCGCCATCCTGCCAGGAGGGATGCTGAGCCGCAGGGATGCAGTGATGGGAGCCGAACTTGGAAAACTGCTTTGGATTTGGGGACAGAGCAAAAAAACCCATGTAGGTCCTTCTTAAGTCCTGGTGTGCAACAGTGTGCCATGGTGGGCACTGCCCGGAGCAGCCTGCGGAGCTGGTACGGGCTGTCTCCTGGCTTGCCAGTCCCAGGGGAATATAAATCCCGTCCTGCCATGGTGAATCCGCCCGGTAGTGCCTCTTCCAGCCCCTGGGATTGCCCAGCTCCACTCCCCGCCAGGATGCCTCCATCGCCCGCCAGCCCTAGCCACCGCCACCGGCACCCCAGGCTACTCCGTGTCCTTAAACTTGATTGCAGTCTGTGCTGTTGGGGTAAGGGAGTGACTCCTCATCCCAGCTCGTCCCAGCTCATCCCAGTCCCTTGTGGTTCGCAGCTGAAGGTGCTGAGCCCAGATCCATCCTTACCTTGCCGAGTGCGCAGCACTTCTGCCCTCCCGGCAGCAGGATGGGCGGCTTTATTCCCGATGGAAGTGCCAGCAAAGCAGGATGAGTCGGCCACCCCGTGGGGTTTTTGGCATGGCTTTGGGCTCCTTCCTACATTGTGAAACCAAAAACCCACGGGGCGGCAGGGTGGGGCCAGCATAGCTGCTCCTGTGCTGACGCGGTGAAGTGCGGCCAGGGAGGCACGGTGAAGTGCGGCCGGGAGGCACGGTGGTGCTGGGGCATCCCAGCAGGGCTGGGTGGGTGCATGGGACTCGAGGTGTGGCAGCTGGGGTGGCCCCCCGGGTCGCAACACGGGGCACAGCGGCCAGGCAGGTGGTGAAGGGCGATGGCCTTAACGTGGGTGATTCAGACGGTGTAATTAGAGGGGAGGGAAGGAAATGGTGGGGTGTCTGGGTCAGGCAGGTTGAGCACCACCAGCCTTGGCAAGAGGGGGCAGCTGCAAACCCCTGCAGCAGCCCCAGCAGTCACCCAGAACAGCCCCACTTGTGCCCCAAAGCAGCCCCAGTTGTCACCTTAAAGCAGCCCCACTGGTGACCCAAATCAGCCCCACTGATGACCCAAAGCAGCCCCAGCAGAGCTGGCATCTCCCGCGCCTGCACATGGCATCACCCTGGCACATGGCATCACCCCAGCCGGGGGAGTGGGCGGCTTTGCCGGGGTGCCGGCAGCGGGGCGGCCAGGGAGGCAATGGCTGCTCATGCTGGGGCTTGCCAGGCTCGCGTGTGCGCCGCCAGGTTTTGCATCCTCGCACCCAGTCACAGGATGAGTCCGGTGTCCCTCAGCACCATGATGGCACCGAAATCCCCCCAGGAGGCACCGAATCCCCCAGGAGCTGACTCACGTCCCCTGTCTCCCCCCACCCTCACCATCAGCGCCCTGTCAGCTGCCCTGCAGCCAGGCGGGCGCCAGCAGGTTGTGGCCCTGCAAACCGGTGGAAGAGCATCCTACAACCCAGCAAGGGGGGCCAAATCCTGCCTGGATCCTCCCAGGCCCTGCCCAGTGTCCCTGCTTTTGCTGCCAGCAGAGGGGAGCAGTGGTTGCCACCCCGTGGGTCCAGGTCTCTCGATGGTGGGAGGGGAACCCCAGCCCTGGTGGGGCTGCCCCTGGCAGGGGGATGGGGGGGCTCAGGTGTGGGGGTGGTGGGGTGGGGGCTGAAGGGACCTCCGTCCAGAGCTGCAAGGGCTGGAACAGGCTTATTTTTTAATGGAAGCAGAGAGCATCCCATTCCCCCAAGACCCCAAAGAGCAGCTCCTTGCAGAGACAGTGGGCAGCTTGGCTGGTACTGGTGGTGCGTGAGCTCCCACGAGGGATGCAGGTGCGTGCTGGGGCATCCTGGTAGCCGCCAGCACGGGGATGGGCTCAGCGGGCTTTCAGGGTCACCTCCACTGGGAAATGGTCGCTGACGGCCAAAGCCTAGGTGCAGGGGGGAAAGCAGAGAGGCAGCTGAGCTCATCTGGACCCACCACGACTCTCGTGGCTGGCTGGGATCCAAATGCCCCACTCCAACCCCAAAATTTAGAGCGTATCCCAAATTGCTCAGGCTGGAGGGTAGCATCGGTGCAGGGGTTGGGGCCAGGCCACCCTTGGGCACACCCTGGGGAACAGAGAGCCCACCCGCACTCCCAGGAGATGTGGTGGGTTGGATCCCAGTGCCAGTGGGCTCACGTGCCCCGGCCCCTCACTCACATCCTTGTTCTGGAGGTGGAAAGTCTTCTGGAAATTGTTGATGGTGGCGGAGCCAGGCTCGATGTCCTGGCGCAGCACGGTTCCACAGGCGATAATGCTGCTGGGGCATCGTAGGGGTGTTAGCACCCGCCAGCCCCCTCACACCAGCCCCCACACCTCACCACGGCACCCACCGGTCATAGGCACAGTCGGTGGTGGTGGTGACAGTGGTGTCAGCACTGTCGGGGATGAGCCACTCGCAGGCCTCCAAGGAGCACAAGCGGATGGATGGCCACTGGGCGCTGGTCACGTAGGAGCAGTCGGCATTGAAGTCACCCAGGAGGAGGATGTTCTGTGGGGCAGTGCGCTGTGTCCCTGCCCACAGACCTTATGGGGCACCAAGGGCTCCCTAAAATCTTAAGGGGCAGCAAGAAACCCCTTCTGGGGCTCCCCAGCACAGTGGGACAAGCCCCCAGTAAAGACAGCAGAGCCACCCAACAAATCCCTGCCCGGACATTGCCAGTGTGGCACCCAATCCAATGGGTATGAGAGGTCTCCCATGGGACACATCCATCCCAGGACAGCTGCCAGGATGTGCGGTGGCCGTTCCCTAGCCCACCCAGCTACCCCGGAGAGGAGCCAAGCTACCCGCCGCCGCTTACGTTAGTTGCCCACTTGTTGACAACATCGGTGTAGACGTCGTAGAGCGCGTTGATCTCATCCGCCGCGCTGCTGGGCTTGGCATGCAGGGGCACCATCACAAACTCCTCCACCTCTGCCAGACAGGCGGCTGTCAGCCCCTGGCTTAGGTGCAGCACCCAGGAAGGGAAAGGGAACCCCAGGGGACACCCCTGGGCCAAGCCCCAGCTATCAGCCAGGAAAAACATGCTGAAGGGAAAAAGTGCGTTGGCTTTTTGTGGTCTGCCTGTCCTCCAGGCTGGAATTTCCAGTGGGGAGCTGCATCCCTCCATGCGTGGTTTGGGGTTTGCTGCTTGTTTCCTATCAGTTTTTCCAAGCTGCCATGGTTTTGGGAAGGAGACAGGGGTGGGAGAGCAACGGGAGAGTGTGTGTGCCTTGGGGAGCTTCTCGGGAGGTGGAGGTGATGGCATGAGGTAGGGATGGCACAAGGTGGGAGATGGGAGGTGATGAGAGATGGCAGGCGACGGGAGATGGCACATGATGGGGGATGGCACGTGATGGGAGATGGTACGTGATGGGAGATGGTACGTGATGGGAGATAGCATGTGATGGGAGATGACATGGAACTGGAGGAAGTAGATGATGGGTAGCAGGTGATGGGATGTGGGACACAATGGGAAACAGCTGGAGACATGATACGGCATGCAACTGGAGAGAGCACGATGGGAGATGACAGGCAATGAGAAATGGGAGATGGTGGGAAATGGCACATGGTGGGAAACAGTAGGCAGTGCTGGCCATGCTGGACAGGTACCCAGGACCCCTGGGCACCCATGGGTGGGAGAAGGCCCCACAGCAGTGAAGGACCCCAGTGGAGCACCTGAGCTGGGCTCCAGGGTGCAACCCCCCCACCTGGCAGGCACAGCTCCAGGCTCAACCCCACACAGAGGGTAACCCGTGCCAGATCCGGGCAGCCCCCAATGCTGTCTCTGCTCACGTGTGGTGGGTGAGGAGAACTTCACAATGAAGGGCTCCCTGCTGAAGGTATCAGTCCCACAGGGCTCGCAGCCATCATCGTAGTAGTAGCTTCCCAGCACAGAGACCATATCCGACCTGAGGGAGCAGAGCAGGGCAGCCCCCAGCACCGCTCCTGCTGCAGCCAGGGCCCCCAAAGGTACCCACCACCCTTTGGGAGCTGCAGGGGGGGACAGCGGGTGACACAAGGGATGCTGGGTCCTGGCGTCATCCCTTACCTGAAGATGAAGACATACTGCTCCTTGTAGCTGGTCCGACCCAAGGGCATGCTGTCCAAAAAGCTGTATGGGTGTGGGGATGCACTGGGAGCGAGATGCGGAGAGGGTGAGAGGAGGCTGCTGGTGTCCCCCAGCACCCATCGGGCTCTCTCTGGCAAGGCAGAGGTGCCCCAGCACAGCAAGACACCAGCTGGGATCTGTCCTGACATCCCATGTGCAGACACCTCCCGCCCTGCGCCATCGGGGTCACCTGTTGAGCTGGTCTATGAGCTTCTTCACAGCACTCAGGTCGGTGTCCTGGACCTCCTGCACCACGGTGATGTCATACCCCAACAGGATCTGGGGGGACAAGCTCAGAGCTGCTCACCCCTGGCTGGGAGCTGCTCGTGGAGGCACCCGTGGGTGCCTGGGCTGGGCTGTGAAAGCTCCCAGGCTGGAAACAGGGGCAGGTAGCAGGGACCCAAGAGCCCAGAGAGGGAGCTCCTCTGCTGATGCCAGTGTTCTCTGTCTTGAAAGAACCCTGAGGTGACACAGTGACCTCTAACACCCATCTGCCTACCACCCACCATCCCAGCAGCTCCTCGCTTGCGGGCTGCTCTACGTGAGGAACCTGGGCAGCACCGAGCATCACCCATTCTTCGCTGAGGACCGGGAAGAGTGGAGATGGACCGAGGTTGGAGATGGAGATGGGGGGAAGAGCAGATTTGTGGATGGATGGAGGCAGGGATGAATGAATGGAGGTGTGGGTGGATGGAGTCATGGATGGATGGACGGACAGATGGATGGGTGGATGGATGGGGGCATAGGTAGATGAATGGGGGTGTGTGGACAGGTGGATTGATGGGTGGGTGGATGCACAGATGGACACATGGATGGACAGATGCCTGAAGAAAACTAGTGTCTGACTGCCCCAAGCTGGCTGCATCCCAGAGACCAGAGAGTGGCCAGGACTGCTCCTCTTCCCCAGCACTCACAGAGACGATGATATCTGCGATAGTCTGGTTGGACATCTTGCTGTCCCCAAACACCCTGATGTTGAAGGCGCTGATCTTCAGCGTGGCAGCCATGTGTAGCAGGAGAGCTGCAACAAGCAGCGACAGCACCAGCTTCGAGGCCACCATCCTGCATGAGTGGGGCAGGGATGGGCTCAGCACCCCTGGCTGGGAGAGGAATTTGGCACAGATGACGAGGGTGACTAGGGTATTATTCCCACTGGCCGAACTTGTTTTCCTAGGAGGCATCCGTTTTCCAGCAAACTACCAAGACCCAGGGATGGTGCACTACCCTCCAGCCATCCAGCTCCTGCCTCATGCGAGGCCTCATCCTGCCTGTCCCCCCTGGAGGGAGGGACGCCAGACCACCTGTGAGGTTGGAGTGGATAATTCACTGGCAAAAGAGCAAATGCCATTTCATGGTAATGCAGAACAGTCACTTCCTCATTCACTGCACTCAGCCCAGACACCTCCCCTGACCCAGGGCAGGCAGCAGCAGCCGGGGACACCGAGGTCCTTGGCTTGTGCCTCTCCCATCCCTTCTTGGGTCTGTGCCAGAGACCCAAAGGAGCCTACAGCTGCCGTGCTGGGACAGAGCAAGGGATGGATCCCCCCCCAGCACCCCTTCCCACCTCCTTCCCTGCCTGGACCATCCTCACCTGGCATATCCTGCCCCCCCCTCTCCCCCAGCATTGCCCCTGCCCCATCCTCACCCACGCTGGATTCTCCCGGGACCCCCATCGAGGCAGCACAGCAGCTCATGGGGAAAGGCATTTGGGAAGTATTTCCCGTGGCGCTCAGCTCCCTGGGGTTATATTTCACCAGCGGATGGGATCCGAGCCCTTCCCAAGCCCAGGCACCCTGAGCACCTGGCGCCGGTGGGAGCCCTGATAAGACGGGCTGAGAGGACTGGCAAACACCCCGGCTTTTGGCACATGCGAAGCCTGGCCCGAGGAAGCGCTTGCTGCCCCCAGGCCTGCTTTTTCTTCTGGGGCAGCTGCTCTAGTTAAATCCTCACCTTTACCCACTTGCACCCTTGCTATGACGGCAAACGCTACCATCCGTAATGCTGCAGTCTCTCCAGTTGGTAACACAGCGATTCGGTAATGCCACCATTTGGTAACGCTATGATTTGGTCACACCACAAACTGCCCAAAGCCCCGCAAATCCTCCCCGCTCCCAGGGGCACAGCAGCCTCTGCAGCCTCCCCAGTAGAGGCACACATAGAGGACTGTATCCACTTCGGGCAATGCCTTGAGCTGTGCCCAGGCTCAGTCCCAGCAGAGAGTTTCGGCAAAATTAAGCCAAGCTGGAGAAGGTGACATTGGAGAGGTGAGGTCCCGGGGCGAGGGAGGAGAGGGGAGTGGGACATACCTTTGGTGTTGTCCAAGGTCTCTGGAAGGGGAAGGAGCTGCACCTGCATTTATGGGGAGGGATGTGCTCACCTTGCCAAGTGGTCACCCAGCCAAGGAGCGTACGAGGCCGCAGGCTCCATATGGCATTTTTCACGGAAATAAAGGTCTGCTCAGTGAAAAAAACAACCCTTTCAAACAGTGCCAATACCTCCTGACACAGGTAAGGCCAAGAATGTGCTGGAATCGATAAAAACACCGACAAGAGATCTGTGAGGTGTAAGTGAATCCCAGAGACCACTGGTGGGGAATGGCAGCTCCCCAATACGGGGCGTGGGCACCTCTCACTCATCACCAGCTCCAATTTCTCTTAAAAAGTGTTTATTTCGCCAACACCAACCATTCCCATCCACCACCCCACATTTCCAAGACGCCGGTTTCAGGCGAGCGTGCCAGGGCCAGCGGGAGCCCGGCGCTGAGGGCTGGGGGCAGCCGGCACGTGCCGGCGTCACCCCGCCAGCTCCGGTCTTCGGGTGCGGAGCCGAGCTGGGAGCCCCCAAAACCGACGGGTCCCTGCCGTGGTGCCCGTCCCCCAGACCCTCCTCAGGAGGTCCCCTGGGGCAGGCCCCATCCCCGGGGGGGACTGCCGGCCCCCCCCCCCCCCGCATGCTCCCACAGTTCGCCCGGGCCCTGCCCCAGCGGCCTTGGCCGATGATGTCCCGGTGTTTCCTCAGCCTCCAAAAGCAGCTACCGCCTTTCCCAGCAGGGCCGGGCCGGGCCGGGCGCCTGCAGTGCGCGGTGCTCCTCAGGGGCTGGGGGGGGGGCCCTGCCGGCACCCCCCCCGCCCCTCCCCGGGGCCAAGCACTCCCTCAGAGCAGAGCCAGGGCCTGCACCCCGCTCCCCACAGTGGGATCAGGGCTGGGCCGAGACACCCCCCTCCCAGCAGGGCTGCGGCTCCCCAGGGCCGGGCCCCCCCCAACAAGGGCCGAGACCCCCCCCGGGCCCGCCCCAGGGCTCAGCGCCTCCCCCCCCGCCGCTGCGGGCGGGGTCGCCAGGGGGCACTGCCGGCGCCGGGCGCGTGTGCCCCTTTTTGTCCGGCGCGGGCCGCCGTAGCGCCCGTCGGCTCCGCGCCTCCGCCGCTGTGGGAGGCCGCGCCGCGCCGAGCGGGGCCGGGCCGGGCCGGGCCGGGCTGGGCTGGGCTGGGCTGCGGGGGGGGGGGGACGGCGGCGGAGAGAAGGGGAAGGGGGTCCGTTCCCGGTGGGGTCGAAGCCATGAGCGACATTCGGCACTCGCTGCTGCGGCGGGACGCGCTGAGCGCCGCCAAGGAGGTGCTGTACCACCTGGACATCTACTTCAGCAGCCAGCTGCAGAGCGCTCCGCTGCCCCTCGTCGACAAGGGCCCCGCCGAGCTCCTGGAGGAGTTCCTCTTCCAGGTCCCCAAGGAGCGCGGCGCTCCGCCCAAGGTGGGCCCCGACCGTCGGCCGGTTGCGGGGCGAGGCCCTGAGAGTCCGAACAGGTTCCCCGGGGGCTGGTGGAGGCCAAGGCCCGGGGGGGAGCAGGGCAGGCCCTGGGGGCTGACGACGTGAGGCCGGGCGGCGCCCTGGGAGGCCGGACGCAGCCCCAGGGAGTGGCTATAGAGGCCGAGGCCCCAAGAGCTCAGGACGGGATCCCTGGGGGGCTGCTGCTGGAGGCTGAGGCCTCAGCAGGACAGGATGAGGTCCCTGGGGGGCTGGTGACCGAGAGTTTTTTTGGTGGGGAGGGGGCTGGCTGGCAAGAACCCGATGGACTGGCCAGGACTCTGGGAGACCACACAGGGCCCCGGAGAGGTGTGGTGGGCTTCTGGGGCCTGCTCACAGCCTGACAGTGCTGCGGCTGGGCCCTTACGAGGGGCTGGGTGTGGGATGGAGCTGGGATGGGGCCCTCCCAGAGAGCAGCGAGCAGAAACCACAGCTGCTGGTGAATGTCAGGGTTCATGGGCCTGGGGCCCGGTGGGCTGCTGTGCCCAGCTGTGAACGCCCCAGCTGCCCAGCAGCACCCTCAGTGCTATTATTTGCAGAGGGAGGAAACACTTTTCACCCCAGTATTGCTATCTGTTTCATCTTTTAGTTCATGGGCGGCACTTGGAGGTGCAGCACGCACCAGTCTTGGTATCCAGGTATTCAAATACAACCTAGGGCTTGTCATTGTAACTAGGTAAATGCAGTGGTAGTTCAGGAAACTTGAATATGTGTGCTGTGCCTAAAGATTGAGTTCCTAACACCTGAGGGAAGCTCAGCCTTTACTGTTCCTGTCTTTTCACCAAAGCAGCTCTTGGTTCTTCAAGAGCCCCAGTGTATTTTGCAGCTTTGCTTTTGTTTTCTTTCAGAGATTGAATTCACTTCAGGAACTTCAGCTCCTTGAGATCATGTGCAATTATTTCCAAGAGCAAACCAAGGATTCAGTCCGGCAGATCATTTTCTCGTCTCTCTTCAGCCCTCAAGGAAACAAAGCAGATGACAGCAGGATGGCTTTACTAGGAAAACTGGTTTCTATGGCAGTGGCTGTGTGCAGGGTTCCTGTTCTGGAGTGTGCTGCCTTCTGGTTGCAGGTACAGCTTCTGTGCAGGCAGGGCAGTCTCGGGGAAGGAGTGAGGGAGTGTGCCACAATGGGTAGTGGCTGAACTGAGGCAGTGTCACCTAACGGTTGGTGACAGCCAGTTGCAGTCAGTGGCAAGTTTCAGCTGATACAACAGCTGGCTGCTGCAGCTGTGTTCACCCCATGTCTGTGCTCGTGTCCATTCCCTTGCTCCAGCATAAAGGTAGAGCTTTTGCCAATCCATTTATGTGGTGCACTGGCAGAAGAAAACCTGTTTGGGTTTTGGTTTGGTTTTGGTTTTTTTTTTACTGTGGGTGAAAGTTTTATTGATTTTTTTTTTTCTCTTTTTTTCACCCAACCAACCCCAGCATGTCAGAAGGGATCAGTGGAGGGTTTGACCAACGCAGGGAACAAAATCAGGGCAGTTCATGGTCACATTGCCCAAAGAAGCCGGCTCTGGAGTTTGGGAATTAAACTGTCCCTCATGTACAATTTTGCGCATGGCAGAAGCAGCAAACCTCTCTCTTGAGATTTGGGTGCAAAATAACTGTGTCTGGTATTCATATCCATGAATGCAGTATGTCAGGGATCTTCTATATCTCCTTCTTTCCTATTGAGATTCCCCACTGTAGACCTTGGGAAGTGCATCTTTGTTCCTGCTGCGTCTGCAGCATGTGCAGAAGTCATCTGCTTTACAGAATGGGAAGAGCAGAAAGCCTGTGCTGGGAGGAAAGGGTGGGAGAAGGCAGACCGATACTGTTTCTGTGGGGTCCCCCTTTTCCCATCTGGTGAGCCTTGGTAAAGGAGGAGGGGATGTAACCTAGATAGCAGAAGAAGGTGTAGTTTTTTGCAGATTGCAGCTCTTAAGCGACATGACAATTGCACAGAATTTTTTCCATGTTAAAAATGTCAAGTGTAACTGATTGGTTACTGAACCTGTTGTTCTGGTACTGAACTAGATGAACTACAGAACTATGTTGCTGAAGTAGTAAAAAAAAAATCTCCATCTAAGTCAAAATATTGATGTAAAAGGTTTTAATTTTAAACTACAGATATTGTAAATGTGAAATATCACCATCTATTTTAATATTGTGAAATAGTAATTTTATTTCTGTCTGAGTGGATCTTTGATATGCAGATTGAGAGAGAAAGCACACTTTAATTTTGGGAAAGTGGAAACACAAATGTTGAAACAGCAAAGTGGCATAGTGTTTAGGCAATGTAAACTTTAAAGTTGGCTCTGTAGAACTTCCTGTGACTGGGTTTAATCTGCTTTTCCTTGTGTGCTGTCCTCCACCCCTCCAGCGAACCCCTGCTGTGTATTGCGTCAGGCTAGCCCGAGCCTTGGTCGATGACTACTGCAACTTGGTGCCAGGGTCCATCCAGACCCTGAAGCAGATATTCAGTGCCAGTCCTCGCTTCTGCTGCCAGTTTATTACATCCGTCACGGCTCTCTATGACCTCTCTTCAGGTAAGTGTTTCCAAGCTGTGTCATTCGAAGTAATAGGTGCAGTATAATGCAACACAAATTAACCATTGCAAGTGAATTAACTGCTGAAATTCTAAAGATGCTTATTACCATGTAATTCTTGCCAGAAGCAGCTCAGGGGTGTGGCTGTTGCCTCATCTGTCACTGGGGTGAGAATAAAAATAACCACTCTGGCTGAAGGGAGAGTCTTTACTGCAGAAGCAGCCAGGTAACGCCTGACACATTGGTAACTTCCTCCACAGAGGGCAAAGGACACGGGGACCTTATTGATTGAGCAGCTTTAGGAGTGAAAACTGATCTGTCTGGGCTGGACAGTTGGACCTCCATATTGTGTGTCACCTACCCAGCAGATGGACTCAGGGCTGTCTGTCAGTCTGATCCCTTCCAAAAAGGGGAGAAACACAAATTCTGAATGTTGGCAAGCTGCAGCAGGATTTCTGTTGAGCAGTGATGAGAAACGCAATCAACAGCGTACCTCCAACATGCTCTTTAAGTGTATGTGTGACCAGCTAGTGATATGACCTGTCCCAGGTTGTTGTTGCTCAGACACTAGAAACGTGTAGGTGTCTAAGATAAGGTTGATTTACCTTTACTCGGCTAGAGAGGCAGAGAGCTCGTGGTAGACTAGGGAACAACCACACTAAATACCAACATCACATATAATCCAAAAAAACAAATACTATTTGTTATCAATAAAGGAAATGTTCTGCATGGTCTTCTCCAGATAAGCAGCTTGGCATTAGTGAGAGAGAGGTGCAGGCTTAGACTTTTTTTTTTTTTTTTTTTTAAGTATTTGGTAGAGCTCATAGCATATTCTTCCTCAGTATTTTATATCTGTTTTGTGCAACCACTTGGAAGTTCATCCAACTAATGAAAAGACATGTCAGAAAGGAAATAACATGAGTTATAGGAAGATCTGTAACTGGGCAGTCTCTACCATGTCCTGAGGACAGGAGCGAATCACACAAACAGCAGTATCTGTGATACTCGGAGCTTTCAGAAAAGCTAGAAACTGGAAAATACCAATTCTATATGCAGTGCACATTAGTAATTTGGTAGTCCAGACGATTCGTCCTATAAGTCATTTCAGGTACAAAAGACCTGACTGGATAGTTCTGTGCTGAGCCCTGTATTGACACTGTACACAACTCACAACAAAAGTACGTTGCTCAATCCAGTAGCCTGCCCCTGTGAGGGGATGATGTGTGTGAGCAGCTCAGAACACCTGGCATTTGTTTTCAAGAGTGAACATTAGAATTTGTTGTGCTGCATGTTTGCCAAGCCTTTGAAGAACTAGTTTTACAAGGTCAGGTCAGAGGACGGCCTGGTGTACGCCTGGGAAGATGTGGCTGAAGACAGTCACGAGTATGTGTATGGAATGTTTTTATCTTTAAGTGTTCTGAGGACTGGCAAACATCCTAGCTGAGCCAGATATGCACTCCTGTGTTAGTAATATTGACTGTATGCCGTTAGTTCTTTCCAGATCCTTGTTGAAACATATATATGTTTGATTCTTTTGTGAAATAAACGGAATCTTGTACAGATAGCTTGAGCACTTAGTTCAGTCGCTGCAATGATGCACGATTACTGTGAAGTCAATGTTTCTCTTGTCTGTGACCATCTTTCACTTCTTACTTGAAGCTTTACAGAATCTTATAATCCTTTATGTCTCATGTGATCGTGTTGTTGCATTAAGTTTTTCCACAAGACATGCTTGTTTAAGTGAGCCTTAAAGGAAATGAATGATTGAGGTGAAGAGAAAGAAGTGCCAACAAGTTTTTCCTGTTCCCCTGCCGATTGTACCTCCTGTGGCAAGGGATAAATGGAGACTGAACTTAGAGAAAAAAAGAGCAGGTGATGGGTGGGAGAGAAAAAAAATTACAAGCTTTGCTGGGAAAGGGGATAAATGTTCACATTTGGTGGTGTCTTCAGAATAGGTGGAGAAGGTGAAGTTGACAGGAATATGGTTGTGTCTTCCCTGGGGCAAATAAGCATCTACCTTTGGCGTCTTGAAAAAAAACAGCAGAGTTGGCGAGGTTCTGAAATTGTAATTGTGACAGTGCAGGAGGGATATGTGTGAGATTAATTAAACACTACTGTCCTGTGCTTCAGTGCAAGGCTCAGCTTACCCAGCAATAACTTTCTTATCTTCAGATGACCTCATCCCTCCTTCGGATCTGCTTGAGCTGATTGTTTCCTGGATCTTTGAAGACCCCCGCTTGATCCTCATCACGTTTCTAAACACTCCTATTGCAGCCAACCTGCCAATAGGGTTTTTAGAGCTCACCCCACTGACTGGACTGATCCGTTGGTGTGTGAAGGCCCCCTTGGCTTATAAAAGGAAGAAGAAAGCCTCTCTCTCAAATGGACACCCCCCCAGCAAAATTGCCAAGGACTCGACTTCAGGAGAAGACAGAGATTGCCATCAGCTATATTCAAAACTGCATCTAAGTGTCCTGCAGGTTCTTATGATGCTTCAGGGGCATTTAACGGAGAAGAACCTTTATGGGCGCCTGGGCCTAGTACCCTTTGATCACGTGGTTCCGCTTGTTGAGGAAATTAACAGACTATCTGATGAACTCAATCCCCTCAATGCATCCAAAGAGATTGAACTGGCTCTAGACAGACTGGCTCAGGCTTTGCAAGTGGCCATGGCATCAGGAGCACTCCTGTGCACTAGAGGTAAGTTGTTGGTGGAGCTGGCAGAGACCCTGGCATGGGATTCTTTTCATCCAGTGTGTGGATGTTGTATGAGGGAGTTTTGGGATGGCGAGAGTAAAGATCAGTGTGTTCACAGCAGAAGTAGTAGTTTGCCACTCTTAGGAAGCGATAGTGCAGGAAATAGTTCAGGAAAAATAACTGGATGGGAAGTAAGAAAGGAGAGATCGTCGATGCAGGTGACTGGTGCGTTGCTTTGCAGAACTGCAGAATTGATGTTCAACCTTGCAGTGTGCACAAGGGGGTTATATGTGGTGTCCAGCACAGGGACATATTTGCCCCTCTCAGAATTTCTTGTAACTATTTAAAAAGCACTGTTTAATTGTGCTTCAATTTGACCTCTCTGAGTTTGCCTGCTGGAGGAGAGTCCATGAAGCAGATAAACCCGTGGGATGGGTGTGCTAGACAAGGAATTTGAAAAGCAAACAAAAACTCCTCATCTGGAATTTCTGGGCCTTCAGCTCTCCTGTAACGAGACCCCATTACAGTGTGTAAGGTTTCAGTTAAACTTAGTAAGGAAGCCTGCTAATGTGGCTTTTGTCTGCCTTTCCTGTCTCCAAAACCAGTTCTTTTGGAAAGACCTGCAGAGATGAAAAAGGGAAGTGCCTCAACACAGCGCAGGTCCAGCCAGCCAGCCAGTTTTCTTGATACATTCTCTTGGAAACAGGCGATTTTTAGTGTGACCAGAAGGCTTAAAGCTCCCCAATAGCCAGGACAGTTAGTGCAGATCCCAGCTGCAGAGAGCTGCCTCTGCCTAAGCAGGTGCCTGAGGCTTTTGCTCTGGCTGAACCAGTGCTGCTTCTCAAATCTCAATGTTTTTCCTTCTAATTTTTTATAAAGTAGCTCTGGGTGTAATAAGAACAAGCAGAAAAGTGGAGGTTTTTTGAGTTGATGGCTTATTTCAGCTGTGTTTTTTCTTAGCTGTTTACCTGGTACATTCTGAGTGCTTGCTCTTACTGTAGAAGTAGAAGGTAATCCAGTATAAGCAGCTGCTGAAATACCAGTTATTTCAGTGTTTTGGGAGCACGGTTATCTACAAAGGCAGGAGTTTGTTCTCAGGCTGTTCCTGAAAGGACTGTAGCAACAGGCTATGTTGTTAAATACCTTGGTTCTAGCTATTCTGCTTTAGCAGAAGTTTGGAGATGGTAAAAAAGGTGCAATTTCTAGTTGATAGACCTCAGCAAAAAAAACCTCAACCCTTTCTTTACACTAGCACTGTTTAAAAAGTCCCAAACCAATACAAAACAGGTATTGCATAAGCTTTGACCCGATGCCTTTCTCACCATAAATGCCACATTCAGTGGGCAGAGTCATACCCTGTATTTCCTGTGTCTGTCTTCTTGTTAGTATATTGGTATTGCAAATTCTATACTAAGGTTTGGTCTGCCTTGAAATGAAGCTGCATTTCCTATATGGCAGCATAGGTTAAATGTCAAACATACAATAAAGCGTCTGGTGTGGAAAGTTGAGGTAATGACTAGTGAGATGGAGAAACATTTTCTCTCCTGTGGAAGTTTTTGGCCTGAGAATGGGATTCTGGATCTGTTGATGACTGGAGCTTTTTCAGTAATCCTCCTGGAAGGGAGAGTGGAGAGGAAAGTTGCTCTAATTTCTGCTCTACCCTTATTGTTACGTCTTCTGTCCTCTTTCAGATGACTTAAGAACTGTGTGCTCCAGGCTACCGCATAACAAGTAAGAGACCTTTCTACAGCTGTGTTCATTTTGGTGCATATTCCAAGACACGCACTTGAGGGCTGCTGAGACAAAATCTCTAAAAATTTGTGTTTACTTTGTGGAAGTCAGCCTTTACTCACACACAGTTTAGTGCCAGGCTAAAGGTGCTGGCTACTTCTTCCCTTGCAAGCTGGACTTTCGACTGAAGGAGACTTCAGTGACTCCCACCATGTAGGTGATCTTGTCTGGCTTGTGTTAGAACAAATGCACAGAAAGGGAAAATGAAATTACAGCATGGAACCTGCCCCAGAGTTATCTTATCCCCAACTCCCCACTTGTTTTACCTGACCCTAAGCTGAACTGCACTTTGCTTCTTGCTGCTTTGGAAAGAGCAACCAAGTTTTTAAAAAAAACAAAAAAAAAAGGGGGGGGGGGGGGAGGAAAAAAAAAGTCTTCTGGAAGCTGTAAAGAGCATAATTGAATCACTGTCCTCTTGCCTCTCAGCAGTGCTGTGTGTTGGTTATGAATTGTCCTTGGAGCCAGGCCCTTGTGGGCTGGGCATAGCTGTGACAAAAGCCTTCTCTAAATAATCCTCATGCTTGTCTCAATTTCTCTCCACAGCCTGCTCCAGCTGGTGATTTCAGGTCCAGTACAGCAACCGAGCCATGGCACTCTGCCACCAGGATTTTATCCTCATATCCATACTCCTCCTCTGGGCTACCCCGCGCATGCTGCGCACCCTGCGCTACCGGCTCACCCAGCGCTCCCGGCTCACCCTGTACAAACATTTATACCAGGAATGACATTCCCATACCGACCTATTCGCTAAAATGCTAAGACTGTAGAGTGTACCCAGTTTCCTTTAGTTTGAGGAAGCCTTGCAGATGAAACCAAACATCTTGGGAACCACATTTTCCTCTTTGGTGTAAGGCTGAGCAACGCCCGCGTGAGGGATCAGCCCTTCAGCAGTGGTGAAGACACAGATGGGTAGACTGCAGTCAGTTTGGATGTGGGATGTGGATACTAAGGCAGATCATAGGGACAAAAGGAGGGGGTGGGAAGAGGCAACAGAAACTCCAAACTTCTGCAGTGTGTGTGGGAATTTTTTTAATCCACATTGTTTCATATAATCCCCAAGGGCATGATATTTCTCAATCATGTGTTTTTCTGTTTATGGCGCGGTGAGCCCAGCTAGTCTTGCTCCAGGAGGTCCAGCAGGAAAGGGGTGAGATTTTTTCAAGCTAGTCCACTCCAGCCTGCTGGTTTCTTTGTAAATGTTTGTATCTATAGCTACAGAGTATGTGTACACTGTATATTTTTGGAACACAAATGTTTGTTTCAGAAGCACAAGGTAGAGTAAAGCAGCACTTCCTATTAAAGGAAACAATTTAAGAAGCATAAAATAATTCTGGTGCTTTATCTTTCAAACAGCGATTAGAAGGTCCAACTTGTTAAGGCCTATGCTAAGGAGGGAACAAAATCCCTTTGTCCCCATCATCCTCCATCCAGGCTCGGGAAATGCCCTCTTTACACACTTCAACCAGCGATTCATGAAACTTTGGGCTGAGATCTGGTGCATTTCATTAATGCTTGCTAGAAAACTGGCCAGCAGCCAGCTGTGGCATGCTGGCCAGCTCTGAGCGAGGCGCAGGCAGGTGTAGAAGCACCTGGAGAAGGGTGGCAGAACTCGCTGCTGTTAGTGCCACACCAAAATGCCCCATCCAGCCTGATTAGTTGAGCTCTTCTCTGTCGTCATGCTGTGATCCTCTGAGCCCTCTCTGCTGGGTGAAAAAGCAAGAAAGAAGGGTCCTTTCTACACATAGGTGACTATTCCAAAGACCTCCGCTGCTGTTGTCCTCATTAGAGGAGATGTGGTGGCTGTGGTTACCTATTTGCACGCTGGCTGCAAAAATGGGAGAGATTAGATGGAAGCTGTGAAAATCTGATTTGGATGAAACAACTGAGAAGGAAACTTGTGTTTGCCCTTCTCTGGCAAAGGAAGCTAAGCAACAATAATATTGTAATAATATGCTTTAACTTTTGGTCAGCCCTGAAGTGGTCAGGCAGCTGGACCAGACGATCATTGTAGGTCCCTTCCAACTGAAATATCCCATCTCATCTCACTTTGTAGAGCTTCAACGACAAGGAAAAACCCTTTACAAACTTCTAATTTCAGGATCAGAGTCGCTATTGGCATCAAGCCCAGCAGCGTGATGGGTCGCCCCGATGCCCCTCGCAGTGTAGTACCGGGGGAAGCTCCAGGAGAGGCGTGTGACCAACCCGCATCCTGTTTCTCAAGCGTTTGTGCTCACGGATGCATCGCTAATTTTAAATAGCCCCTTTAATTAGCAGCTTTGACACCGCGCTGCCCTCCGCTGCTCGTCTCTGCTCGCAGCCGCCCACGTGGCCTGAGACAGCGGGGCTTCCCCCCCTGCGCCTGCGCGGCGCCCGCCGGTCACGTGCCGAGAGACAGCCTATGAGGAGGCCCCTTGCTGCGCGGTGCCCGGGGAAAGGAAGTGTCCGCCGGTGGTGTCTACGGCGGCCGTCGGTTCTTCGACCGCCTCCGTTGACCCGGTATGCGCTGAGCCACCCCGCCCGCCCGCGGCGCGCCCGCCGCTCCTCAGAGGTGAGTGGAGAAGCGCGGTGGGATCTTCGTCACGGAACGGGGAGGGGGGGGCGGGGGTTGCCATGGCGACCTGCGCCCGGGACGGGCCCGGGCTCGGGCCCGTCCCGGGCGCAGGTCGCCATGGCAACCCCCCCCCCCCCCCCCCCCCCGTTCCTAGGCCTCCCCGGGTTGTGCTGCTGCCCGTCCCGGGAAGCGCCGTGCTGGTCCGTGATCCGGAGAGCCCCGTGCGTGCTTGCACTCTTGGTGGAAACAACGCAATTATGTTGGTGGAACTGTGTCGTTTGGCTTATTACAAAAACAATGCTAAACTCTGGCACCTCTCTGTGCTTGGGTACGATGGCGCCAACAGAAAAAAAAACCTGTTCCTTGGCTCTGGTAGAGAGGCGGGAGGTCCCGCAGCTATGCTTACAGCTCTTCCTTCTCTTGGCGCCTTTGGGGGGCTTAGCCAGCAGTGCAGGGGGTCTGTAGCATTAACTAGTGTGTCTCCATTTTCTCTGTAGCAGAATTTCCTTTGGAGGGGCCGGGAATATGTCATGATTCGTTAGATCCGGCTCCCTCCCTTGTACAGGAGCTGCTCTGGCTCTCCCGGCTGCTCTTTGTCTCCTGACAGCCTGGGTCACAGCTCACAAACCATCCCGGCTGGCTCAAAGCTAACATGCACCACGACAGCTTAGCTTTTCTGTGCTTTGCCCTACAGAAGTGTTGTTTAAACCTGCCTGGAGAGCTTTAGCAGAGAGAAAGCAGTTGTTCGACTTCATATCCAAGCGCGATGACAGCTGAATGTTTTTACAGGGTGTATCTGGAGGCTTTTAATTGCAGTTGATCAAACTGAGCCTCAAACGCTGTCCCAAAGACTTAATGGCACAGTGCTTCCTTGCGGGTGCAGTGGCAGTTGGCTTTGCCAGAAGCGTTTGAGCTGCTGTGCCCAATTCCTTGGGCTGTGCAGCAGTGGGTTATACCTATGCTATCTATATGGCGAAAATAGGATCTCTATTTCTGAGACTGCCGAAGCTGCATGCCGAAAGCGCTGCTTCTTTCTGCATCCTGTCAGAATGACTAGGGCTGGTATCATCACCACCAGGATTGCTATGTCCAGCCATGTACCAAAGCGTGTGTCTTAGATGTTTGCTTTTGATTATAGGCATCAAATTATTATAATCTCCTGTGGTAAGCTGTTTAAATATTTAATTATGTTTTCTGTGTTGAGTTTGAACTCTGTTAGCCTGCTCTATATCTGTTGTAGTTTATCCTGTCTTTGTTATGGTACAGCACCTCCCAAAATCAGCTAGCCTGTGGTAGGTGACCATGGTGAGCTCCTCTTAACCTTGGCCGCTCATTGCAGCTATCGCCTCCAATCCTGAGAATTGCATGAACATGGCTGAGTGTCTGGCCTTTTGTTGACAGATATATAGAGGCATTAAATATCTGTAACTCGCTCAGACCAAAGGCTTTCTAAATGGTTGTTTTTCTTTCTCTGTTTGTTCTGATAACTCCCACTGTCCTATTTTTGACTGCTGCTGAGCAGCAAACTAATGTTCTCAGGGAACTCACTGTGAGAGCATGTTTTGGTTTTGTTTTTTTTCCCTTGCAGTGGTTAACATAAATTGGAAATGTTTGCCTTTCTCCAACCTGCATTCCTTTCTTATCTACCAACTTACAGGCTTTATCTGCCATTTTATTAGTCTTTTGGTATTGTGAGAGCTTTCTACAACTGTGAACAGCTTTAGATTTTACTGTCCTGGAAATCTGTGCACAATCCCAAAGGATCACCAGCCAGTTTTGTTGCGTATCTATTAATCTCTTCTTCCATCTAGTTTTTATGAATCTGCTGAATGTATTATAGCTGGAATCTCTTTTCACTATGGATTCATCCTAGATTTGCTTCCTTTCCTTTAATCTGCCATAGATTCTCCTTAGTCCAGCTTAGTTTCCTCAAAAGCCTTTACGGGCGACACTTCTGGTAGCCTTTTGGGAGTGCTAGTGCATGGTATTTTTTCAGCTAAATCAATTGCATGTATGAATAAATTCTAGCAGATTTCTCAGAAGTGAGTTTCTTTTAAGAAAAGCTGGTGGCTCTCTCCCAACATGTTATAATTAGAGTGGGAACTCTTTATTTACAAGATAACATTGGAGCAGCCTCACCCCCATCAGAAGCAGTGATACTGTGTACTGCCTGGTTCCAGGCTTTTAAAGTAGATGCTTTTCTCTTGCAGGTTAAAAAAAGTACTTCTGTTATGTCTTGTAAACTGGTGCTTTAGTTAGTCTTTATATGCCTAGTAGCAAATAAAGAAACATCCAGTAGTGTGTAAGCATTGTTCTAATATGTCATTTTGTTCTTTGAAGTAGCTGCTGCTGTTGTTTCTCTCAGCTGGTTGGTTGGTGTATTTAAAGCAAGTTGACTTAACATGTCTGAGTAATTGCTAAGTGGCTTAAAACCTGTGGTGTTCTTAATTTACATTTCTTTTCCTAAACCAGAGTGGTATCATTGTGTCTTTTGGTATCTGGGCTGGCCTCAGAAGTCATGAAATGTTGTGGGAGCTGTCAGTGGAATTCCGAAAAATGGTCTGTTGTAGTTGGGAGCTCAAGGAGCCTTTAACGTAGTATGTGTATTTATTTTTGTTGATGAAGTGTGGCACTTTTTTCATGTCTGTTGTTATTTCTTTCCCAGTAAGGATGATCTTTTTGCATGTGGGGGTGTGTTTTTCTTTGTTGAGGGTTTCTGGGGGGGAGGTGTTATGAATACAGGTGTTGGGCCAGTACAGTCTGATAGGTTGGTCAGTGAGTCGGTGGTGGTATCTTAGACCATCGGCTGATGTGAACTGGTCCTGCCACCCAAGAAGCCATCCTCCCTCTTCCTGGCTATTTTCCAGCTCTCTGCCCAGCCACTCCCAGCGTAATTTATGGGGTGAGCAGGAGCAGGTAAAACTGTGGTTGCAAAGGCTGCCCCTTGGTGACAGAGCTGTTGTAAATACCTGAGGAATTACAGGTAGCAACCTGGGGACTTCCTTATGAATGGTTTGCAGAGTTGATTCAGAAGTCCTCGTGGCTCTGCCTTCCTGCTTACCACAGGCTACTGGGCTGGAGGCAGCCTTTGGTAATGGACAGGAATTCCCTTCAGTGACTTGGTGCCATCGGCTGCTGTTAATGCTTTGTTCCTCTGATGTTAAGATGCTTTTCAAGAAACAATTGAGCTAACCTGTTCAGTGTAGCAGCAGAGAAAGTTCTGTCTTAGCCGAGCACCTCTTCTACAAACTTGAAAGTTAACTGCTATCTAAAATCGTTATTAGAGTGGTATCACTCCTGTCTTCCTGTTTTATTTTTTTTAACCAGTCATAGCATGTCTGATGGCTTCAGTGCAGGGTGTTGCAAAAAGACTTAGAGCTTCATGTCTCACCCCCCACCCACACTTTCCTCCTTGCAGAAAGGTAAGAACAGGAGCTGTACAGTTTTCCAGTGTTAGCTTTTAATTAAGTTTTTAATTTCTCTTTTTCAACTTATTACTGAGGATGTAAGAGCAAACATCTATGCCAGAATCCATTTTAAACGTTACTAGCTTAAAACAGTAGCAGTGGGGTTTTTGAGTTGAACCTGTGAGTCTCATGCTGGAAAACACCATTGAAAAAGAAAAGGAAAAGGAGCCATGTTGTCTCAAATTTTAAATTCCGAATCTTGGAGAGGTGTGAGTTTGGGGTGCTTGTCTGCCAACTAGGGAAGGAATGTTCTTTTCAGGTTGTGTTGGGTTTTTTTTTTGTTTTGTTTTTTTTTTTTTAAAAGCACCCTGTTTGCAATAGCCTCTAAAAAGTTACTTGTTAGTGTCTCCTATGATGTAGGCAGAGGGACTGGGTTTTATCGGCAGCCGTGTATTGCAGCTCAGTAATGAGGACAGTGTCTAGGAAATGGAGGCAGGCTCGAATTCCCCTCTCCCAGTGTTTGTACTATACTAGGCTGAATTTTTGGCTGTTTTTTTAGTCACTACATACATTTTCTGTGTAGCCGTTTATTCTAATTTGGGAATGGCAGCAGGCCCGCATGTATGACAAGTTGTTTGGGGTTGCTTTTTTTTTGTTGTTTTCTGGAGGAGCAGCTGCCTGTTGGAAACTTGCCGTTCGGCATTTCCAGGGTATTAGATCTCTCCTCTAGTGAGCTTCTTGTAAATGTGCCTCTATTGTGACCCTTTGGTTTTAACTCCCTGCAGTGCTACTGTCACAAAGCAGATTTTCTTTTCCACGTCTTAACAAGAAAAGATTTAACAGCAAAACCCTCTTAGAGATTCTTGTTCGCCATTCCCTGGAGGAATTCCTGTATCTGGGGCAGCAGGAAGCCATGCCTTTTGCAGTATGCTTTAGAGACACTTTATTTGGGTACCAGCTCCTGTGAAATCTAAGGCTTCAGTAATGTATCTAGAGCTGTAGAGTAAAAGAAGGAGGCCCAGAGAGCTACTCGTTAACATTTCTGCTGCTGGGAGGCTGACAAGGCAAACTTCAAATGTGCAGAGGATCAGGGATACAAGTATAAAAGGATTTCACTAACAGTAAGTGTTTTCATTTCAAATAAATAACTGCTGCTTGCTGCACAGGTAGAACTATGTTTTGCCTTTTCATTTCTTAATATCCTTTTGGGGTCTGATGCAAATCCTGATCCTTCATGGCAGGAGGCCAAAGTGTTAATTACTGTGATTCTGTGTTTTTGGCTTTCAGGCTTTTAGCCCTGTGGTGTGCACACCTCAGTCTGGGCATAACGCAAAATGAAGTGCAGAGCTGGGGACAAGGTGCAAGTGTATTTCTTAGAATGATGTTTTCAGAATTTCAGAGCTGAGGAAAAATTGGCTGAGCAGCGTGGGGTGAGCCTTTGGGAGGAGGGCTGAATGCCAGGTTGGGTTTTCCCGGGTTGTGTGTGACAGTGCTGCCTTCCTGGCTGTCCAACTCCGGTGTGCTCTGACCAGGCTCTTGTAGATATTCCACATGAGGAGGGTTTAATATCAAATTTACTTTTTTGGTATATTTGGTGTTACATGGGATTTTGATTTAGCAGGGCGATACAGCAACATACTGAAATCGCAGCACAAGCATAATACAGCAATTGCAGCGTACAGTTGAATCCAAATGCAAACATGATGTCTGTTACTGGTCTATATGCTCACTGTCACGGTGCTTGTTGCCTGCAGTCACTGGGAAGGAATATGCAGATTGAAGCCAGCTTGGGCCCTTTGTTTTCTTCAAAGTTTTATTTATTAATTGTCTGGTTTTTATACTGTGGGCTCAGCCATGTATATGCACCCCCCATCCTGGTCTGGGTAGCTCAGGAAGACATTGTTCTTTGTTAATTGTCTCAGGGCACCTGATGATTCACTGGTGCAGCTGTCTTATCTAAACCCAAGGTTACCCTCCAGTCTCCATGGTGTTGAGATAAATCCAGCTTTCTCTACAAAACATTCTTCCCCAAGCTCATTGTTTTTTGCACTCCTCCACTGCGGGGGGTGTGCTGGTCGGGCACACTGCCCTGGACAGATTTACTGAGAAGAAAGTCCAGACACTGACAAACTCCTTTCTCCAGAGTCATGTCCCTGAGAGAAGCTCGTTAGTGCTAGGGTTATGCTTTGGAGGCAAACGGGATCCACATAGCAGGGCTGGGCTAACGGCATATGTTCAAGATGTGGCAGACTAGGAGGTTGTGCAGGGGGAGGCAGTTGACGAGGGCAGTTTTCTGCACAGGAAAGGAAGCTGCTACTGAAGCAGTTGAAATAATGAGGAGCTCAAAGTCTTGAGAATGCTCGTCAGTTTGCATAACATACCAGGAATGAGGAGAACTGTATCTTACAGGGTTTGTATGTTGCTTGTCCCAAATGAACCTGCATGGGATTCCTAGAAGGAGCAGAAACATTAAATGGGATAAATAGAGTGTAACAAATAGCATATAGAGGTATGCTTGTATGGCATGCATAGCAGAGGTCGTTGTATTGGTGTAGGCAGGACGTTTAACACCACACCTTTCCAATTGCACCTTTGGGTGCAAAGGAACTAGTCTGAGCCCAGGCAGGGTGAAGAGATTTGTTCCTCACTGGTGTTATGTGGGACTGTGGGCCTGAGCAACCTGATCTAAGTTGGGTTAAACCCCAAAGGGTCCTTCCAGCGTAATTTTTTTTTATTCTATGACCAGGCTTGAAGTAGTACCTAGGAGGTATCAAGCAAGCCAAGTATTTAAATGTCTTTAAAAATTTGGCTCCTGTTGCTTTGATAATGTTGCCCTAAGTCACAGAAGCACCTCTTTGAGATTCTTAGTAATGAATTAATAATGTTTTCAAATCCAGTCGCAATTTTATTGTGTTAAATGAAAGGAGCTTGGTAACGGGTGTCTGTGTGGAACATTCCCTGCGAGACCAGTAACCTAAAAACACAGTAAGCTTGAAATGAAATGCAGAAGGGAAATCTTTACTGCTTTGTTGGAATTAGACCTTTGGCTAGTTCAGATTGAATGGTTTAATGTAAATCAAATCCCCAGTGCCAGATGGCGCAAGGTAGAGAGACTTATAGCTGTGAAAGCTCCCGCTGGTGCTCTTGAAGTGATACTCCCCAGACAATAGCAGAGTTTGTGTCTGTTTTGAGTATGGTGATGCTCAGTCACAGCTAACATGTGCCTGTCCTGCATTTGGAGTAGCTCTTAAAATTCCATCTGGACTTTGTTTGATCCTATTTATTTACAAGTGAGAGAGGATGCCAGGTGTCATTAAAATTTTTTTTCATGGAAATCTTGTCTTGCTGGGATTTGAAAACTATCCACACAGAAGTTGCAAACAAGGATTTGGTGGTGACATTGGAGCAGCTCCTCTGGTGAGGGTACCAGCCACAAGGAAGTCCAGCTCTGGCCCACTGTGTGTGCGTGCAGATCTTCCTGGGAGTATCTGCCAGTCTGCGTTTGTGCTGAGCAGATGGTCTGCTCATGTAAAGTAAAATACAGCTACTGTGTATATGTCCGTCGCTGAAGTGCTGGGTAGAAACATGCAGCCGTAGGCAGAGGGACGTGACCTGACAACCAGAGGAAGGGCCAACTTGCATGCTGCCTTTGCAGAGCAGACTTGTTTAGCATCGCTGCAGTTCCTCAGACCTGCCCCATGCATGGTATGTACTTGATAGTTGTCTGGAGGAACTTAATCTTTTCCTTCTGTGGAACTACAGCAGGTAATCCTTAATAATCTAGCAGGAGTGTGCTTGAAGAAAATGCTTTGAATTCCAGAAGATTAAAATCTTCAGCCCAAGTAAATAAGGGTCTGCACCATTTAATGACGGAGGTGCCTGCGATACTGGGGTGGTTGGCCACGTGTCTTTCAGGACAGTGCTTCCTGAATCGTAGGATCATTTTGTAAAAATTGCTTTTAAAATTCAAGCCTGCCAGTGCTTGCTTTTCTTTATTCTTTCCTGCAGGTTTGCTTCTTTCTGTTCAGGATGAATTGATTTCAATTAACTTTTAAATTGGAAAGTAAAAGATTTTGATGAACTTCAGTCTAGCTTTGTTTCTGCAAGTGACTAAGATTCCTTCATGTTGTTTTTTGTGTGAACACTAAATTTGAAGCCAATACACCCCTTATTGGAAGTTATATATGTATATGATTCTAGTTAGCATTGGTTTAGCTTTAGTTTTACATTACCTTTCTTTTATTCTGCCAGGAAATTCAGTGATATTTGTTGCTAGATGATAAAATTTTTATTTGGTATTTTTATGAGCTTATCTGGATGGAAGTTGAAGTCCAAATAAAAATTCACAAAACCAGCATCTTGTGATGGTTCACTGTGGAAATCCAACTCATTTTTGCAGAATGCACAAGGCAGAAACATGGTTAAAACGTGTCTAATAGTGCTAAACAAGGGAAATCTTAAATTGTTGAACCTCTTGGCCAGGCTTTTGTAGGTATGGAAATGCTCGAGGGATTTTCAAATGCATTGAAGCAGCTGCCTGCCAAATTCTAGTAAGCATCATGATTTATCTTGCATTTGAACACCCTGTTGGATTAAGAGTGCTGATTCTGTGTGGCTACCTCAGTTTCTCTAGAAATATGGTATTATGTAGATTTTATCTTTTTTTTTTTTTTTTTTTAAATACAAGAGCTCTAAGAGGAAAAGAAAACTTCCTGCTCTTGAGAAAAGCCTGAGTTGAGGTTTCTTAGCTGTGAAGCATCTAGTTCAAGTAAAGAAACTGTCCCTGCACCTGGTAGCTAACCTAAACTCAAAACAAGACCTGCTCTTACACAGTAGGACCTGGAAGTACTGGTGGTAGAAATACGTCAGTACCCATACGTGGCTCATTGCACTGAGTGAACATTGATAATTCATGGAGTCCCAACCATTGCTTGGCCTGATGCTGGAAGCTAAAGGCTCCTCTGCCTTTTGGACAGAATTGTGAAATATTGTTCTTTAGCTCATTAAAGCTAGAGCTTATTGATGCCAAAGATTTATGACATTATTTTTAAATAGTAAGTTTAGGCCTTAGAATGTGCTTTAATTTAAAATTATATGTTAGTTGGCTTATTTAATAATGTACTTGCTATTTCTTTTCATCCAACTTCGTTACTGCTAAATATTTGTAATGAGAATTTGACAGGTTCCTCTGCAGCTACCCAATCAATACCCCTAAGGCCAAAACATTTTGCTAGATTTGTTTCAACAGTGCAAGGCAGAAGACTAGTAGAAATGCTCAAAACCTTTATACTTTCCTGTAGGTTTTTTTAAATTAATTTGTCGTGTGTTAATATCTGCAGGTTTTAGGTAGGAAAGGGAATTTAATGCTCAGTTTCTAGTTCGACTCACTGCTAACTTTGGTATTTTGGAAAGGGGTGTCCTCAGAACTTTTTCAAATGTTTAACTGCATGATCCCTTCATAAGCATAAAATGCTGGCTCCTTTTATAATCATCATAAGCAAATGTTTCCCATTTTGACAAAAGAGTGAGGTCACTCTGCCCCGCTGGGTGGAGAGGTGGTGGATGGTGTTAACCATGCCACTTCCCAGCCCGAGGCCATCATATGAACAAAAGCTTGACACCTGAGAAAAAGATATTAAAAGAAAAAAGATAACTTCACTTTGGGTTTTGAAAAATTGCTGTGGACCTCCTTCAGTTAACTGCATGTGGCTGGAGCCTATGTTTTGCTTCACAGCAACCACTACTTTGTCTCAAAGGTGAGAACTTGGTGGTGTCAGTGTTGCAGTGGTGAGTGGAGCTATGCTACCTCTAAACCCCTAAAGGCCCTTTTAATTTCTATTGAGTCCTAGGGTTGTATTTTACACTGATACTGGTTTTTTTTTGTTATTTCTTTATGCTTCCAAACATATCTTTTGTTCTCTAAAACCAGGTTGACTCTAAAAGTGATACTCTCGTCACTGTGCTAGCTGAGGCTTTTGTTCAGGACTCTGGCTCTGCTGATTAAGGCATGCCACAGGCTGCGTGGAGGGTAGGACCTGGGTTTTGGGTGTTTGCCCAAGTATCTGTGAAGAGCCAGAGGCTGTCTCCTGGGTATGAAGAGAATTGACTTGCCTGGGGTTTCTTCTCTCTTGGTCGTAGCAGCCACTTACTGCAGCTCCTCTGGCGGCAGCAACACCTGGCCAGGGAGGAAGGCACACAGGTCTTCTCTCCTAAAACCTTGTGGCAGGACACAGCACCAGGTGGGTGTCCTAAATGTTCTTTGAATGTGCAAGAGCATCTGGATTGGGTCACATAATGCAAAGCGGATGGAGCAAGTCCCTGCAAACACAACTGGTGCTGGGAAACGGCTGTCTGAATTTGAGGGGAGGGGAATTATCCTGTTCAACAAAACAGTCATGGATTACTTTTTTTTAAGGCTGGCTTCAGCTACAGGATAATGCATAATGCTTGCCTAGCTCTTTGAGAATATAGTGTTAAATAAACATGAACTAATCCTCACAAGAATGTGTCCTGTGCTGGCTCTGCCTCTCCTGCAGCAGCTGCTGGCTAAGTCTGCTCCTAGGCCTCTGCCTTTTCTACTCATTAGCAAAAATAGAGCTCTATCATGGTTGTTTCATTTATCTCTGATTTATTAATGCTGACAGTATTGACTGAGAAGGGGTGTTGCCTTACAGGAGCACCGAAACTTCTCAAGAAAAATAAAACGTGTGAGAAAGAGCACTGCTGTTGCAAACATGAGTGCCACTTAATGCCCACTAACGAAGTGATGTATTGGGGCTTGGAGCTTCGCCATGGCCAAAGCAGCTCTGGCTGTATGTGCCTGCTCACTCCTCCCTCCTCTACCCCCCCCAGCCTATCTTATGCTACCTGAGCTTTTGCCAAGCCGTTCTGGCCTACGAACAATTTTGCCCTCACTTTGTGATCTTGTGGTGGGGTCACCGCTTAGAAATGGCTCAGCAAAGGGTCCAGCAAGGGTGGGAGGAGTGCGTGGGTGGGATGGTGGTACTGGGGTCCACACCGCCGTGCATCGGCTACCTCAACCAGCAGCGGTGTGGTTCAGATCAGCCAAAGCAAGTGAACATGCCCTTCCTTCAGGGCCCTGCCGGTTAAAGCTGAGGCATGTTAAAAGGTCACCAGGGGCTGGTGGTGGAGAGCATGGTCACTGCTGCAACAGGGTACAGATTCGAAGTCTAGCTTCAGAGGGCTTGAGCCAGTTCTAGGGGTGTAAAATTAGCTTTAAAAGCAGCAAGGAGTATTGGTTTTGTGGGTCTTCTATGTGCTTAAGTTGTTTTGAAACTAGCATCTGGACTGATTGTGAAAGCTGTAAGGCTGCTCAGTAAATACGCAGCCACAGTCCTAGAACAGGCTGTGAACTAGCTGTGATTCTTTTTAAGGACTTCTTTGGAGAAGAACAAGCAATACACATCAATATATGGGTCCCCTTGGATGCCTTTCTTGGGGAAATATGTAGGACTGGTCACTGGGAGGAAAGCTGTGTCTGGGAAGGATCCCTTGCTTAAAGAAGCCCATTCTATTTCATCTTTTTCAAGAGCTGTGGGAAAACGTCATTGGACCTCTGCTCTATCAAAGCATTTTGCTATTCTTTCTGCCTGCACAGGAGGAGGGCTGGCAAAGATTTCTCTAGATAATAGTGCACCTTAGTGGTATCCTTTCTTCTCTTGATATATCGGCTGTTTGATGTGTTCCAGGTTGCAGACAAACCAGTGGTAGCGTTCCTCCTTCCTCCCTGGGAGATCCAGGCTGATGCAGCATAGGGGCTTTATGCTACTGTCTGGGAGAACGGAGGAGTGGGAGCTCACATTGCCCTAGCTAGTGCAAAGGAGTCGTACAACGTGTGTTGCAGGGAGAGTGCCAAAATCAAGGTGAATGTTGTTCTCCTTAGCAGTGCTGATTACCTCTCTTTCAGCATTGATGTTGAGTTCCAAGGACCCCAGCATCTGGGGACTCTGCTCTCTGACTATGATCATGTGTGCTAACTGGGAGTTGCTCTCTACCAGTTCATCCAGGGGACTTGCAGAAGAAAGCTAGTTTATGTACCTTAAAAGAGAAATTTGTGGGTGGAATGTGGATTTTATGGCTTAGCCTGTTTTGTTTTTTTTTCTTAGGGGTACAGTGGAAGGAGGTGTTTCCAGATTCTTAGGAGAGAAATCGCACACAGTTCTGTGCTGTCAAACATGTCAAACTGGGATCCTTGCTGTGCCTACTCCTTTTGTGTGTCTTTGCCAGTTACAGAGTGTGTTATGGAGGTGATGTGATTTTTGTGTTGAAACTGCTCAAATGGCATATCTGGTCCAGTGGGGAGTGTGTATAAATCTGTTCCTTCTTGAGTGTCTGAGCTTCAAAGCAAGAGCACAGGAGAGCTGAGCATCCATTTCAACAGGAGGACATAACACAAGTGCTGCTGTGTGCAGCTTTTTCTTGGCATTTTGAAACCAAGATTTGAGACTCTTAAAACTGGGGGAAAGTAAAACCAAAACCAAATTACTTTTAAAATTAAGGGTGGTGGGTTTGTTTTTCCTTTGCATCCTGGTCTGGTTCTTTGACCTGGGACTAGGAGGGCTGCGGTGAGAGAGACAAAGCTGTGGAGGGAGAACTGCAGGTGGCCTATGAAAGGGAACAGAGTCCTGCAGCTGCCCTGTCTCTGCCTGCCTTGTTTGCTCTGTGCGCAGTGTCTTGCAGAGGGCTTTGTCCTGCCTAAAGCCTGTTCTCAAGATCTGTTCTTCATTCATGCGTCTGCATTACAAATGCTTTACAACCACTTTAGTTATTGCTTGCTTCTTTCCCTCTGGTACCTTGTTAAAAAAGGCTGAAGATATTGGAGTGTCCTGTATGTGGTTAGCAGGAATGTGGTAGGGCTATGGTGAAAGAAAAGGGTATCTTGGGATTTCTGTATTTGAACGCTCTCTGCTGGGCTGGAAAGCCAACCCTTGTGGAGTTGTAGCATGTGGGAATGAGGGGAAATTAAATTAGATCTCACTTCACCAGCATAAGTTAAATAAAATTAACATTTTAAAGAATTTGAGTCCTCTGCGTACGTACTAACTGGAGATGATGGGATTGTGTAAGAGGTCTTTATAAATGTTCTTCTAGCAATGCTTCATTTTTAAGCTGTTTGTTCAGTTTTAACAAAATGTTGATCCTGCATAGAGATTTGAAGAGCTCCATGCATCATAAGGTACTGTTGGTGCATTGTTGGCTTATTTAATGCAGCATCCTGAGCTCTTTTTGGAAGTGGCTGGTGCCAGATGCTCCTTCACACGCATCACTGGACTGCTCGCAGGGAGCGGGGTGCGTACAGATGTAGGGCTGGCCAGGGCAGTCAGGCTGAGAAGTGAGCTGTGCTTATCCTGTGGGCAACAGGGCTTTGAATTGCTTCTTGAGTTAACGTTGCCATATTTTGCTTCATCTCTTTTGAAAACTCGTTCTGTCCGGAAGAGCAACTTTATTGAACTGAGAACCTCCTGCTGCCTTTGTGCAGATGCCTGACTGAAGCTGAGGGTCAAAATCCACGCTTCATCATTCCTAATGTGCTTTCTTTTCTTGCAGGCGTGAATGACAGAGGAGGTGCCCCCGACTGCACTTACAGACGTAAACTTGCGTCTTCTCTGCCACGATGACATAGACACAGTGAAACAGCTCTGTGGCGACTGGTTCCCAATAGAGTATGTTACAGGTTTGGGGTGTGAGATGATGAGGATCTGGAAACAAATGGTGTGAACCTGCACTGGTCCAGTTCAGAGCTGACACCAAAGGCTCTGCAGCCATCTGGACTGTTGCTAAGATAGCAGCAGGTTCTGAATCTTTTATGTACTGTGGTGGTGTTCCTGTTAATGGCCCATTGCTGCCTGCCTGCAGGGTCCTAAACAGAAAGTTCCTGTGTGCAGATTTTGGTAGAAAAATGGGCTTTGTAATTAAGGGGGTGGATCAGCTTCTTGGGAAAGACTGTGTATGAGATGGGGAAAGGAGCATACCTCCAGGAGAAAGGACAGCATCCCTGTGCTTGTGAAAGAAAGTTGTGTTCTGGAGTGTGCGCCAAGAAAGCACCCTCAGAGCTGAACCAAACCGACACGGGGCAACTGTTCCTAAGGGACTGTCTTTCTGAGTGTCCCAGGAGGAGACTGAACAGTACTTGCCTGTGTACTCGGAATCACTGTTGCTCCCAAAGCTCTGTCAAAGATCTGGCTTAAAGCTGATCTCAGTCTGTCCTAGGTCAGTTTCCCAGGCCTCCATTTGGTAAATGCTTGTGTCTGCGCAAGCATGGAGATAAGGAGCTTTTCTGGGGGACAGTGATAGCTTTCTGGCTTAAAGCATCCAGGAAAACTACAGCCGTAGACTTAAAGGATTTTTTTTTTTCTTTAGCTTTGTTGAGAAGTTTTATAGAGGATTTTAGTGGATTATAATTAAGATTGCATAAAATGTAACAAACCAGCAAAAGCATTCATAATATTTTGAATTTGTAGATTTCTTTTAAACACAAGGCATGCTGAACTCTCACTTTGAAATAAATCAGTGTAAGCTAGTTTCCCTTTAGTCGCTGCAGAAGGGGGAGGAGAGCTCAAGGTTGGTGATGTGATTTTTTTTTTTTTTGTACCAATATGCAGTATTTCTTTCACATGTGTATCAAATTAATGAGATCCTTACACTCTTAGATGAGGGCAGATGGATCTTGCATTTAAAAATAACTTTCTAAAGATGGAAGTGAAAGCTCTGGGCAACGAATGTAAAATGAAAATGTGGTTGCCTTAGTAAGGCAGGAGGCCATTACAAGAGCAGCCTGCATTGCTGCTTAGATGCAATTGAAAGAAACCGTGCTACCAAATGGGGCACAGCAGCTGTTTGATGTTCATTGGTACCACGCAACAGTTAAGACAGGAAAGGCGAATAACTTCCTAACCCAGATTTCATGGAATAAGCTAAATTAGTAGCATAGAAGGAGCTTTAGAGTGACATATGGCTGAGCTACCTGGCTGTATGTCTTTGCAGAAGACAGCCCTTTCAGTAGTAAAGCTTCCCTCCCTTAGTATTGTGTAAAATACATTGGCCTGCAGTTCCAGTGACTGGCATTTAAAGATGTTGCCGCCCATTTCCAGTTGAGCAGCATCTGTGCACAATGTTCGCTGTGGCACTGCCTGCTTCTGTGGGCTCTGTGTCCCCAGACGTTCCTGTTTTTTTCTTCCTTCCCAGGTACCCTGACTCATGGTACCGAGATATCACTTCCAACAAGAAGTTCTTTTCCCTCGCAGCCACATATAGAGGCTCCATCGTGGGAATGATAGTGGCAGAGATCAAGAGCAGAACAAAGGTGCATAAAGAGGTATGCAACTAAACTGTGCTTCAGTATGAGATAGTCCACCTCTTGCCATGGTTAACTGCTATGGAACCTGTTCAGGGTATTTTTTTTTCCCCTTCAATCCAGACACTTATAAGAGTGATCCTGAGTTAAGAATTTAAGAATTCCAAGAACATGCCAATTTCCAGCTAACGGAGCATGGGTGGTGGGATGTGTCTGAACATGTGGGCTGCTGAGCAGCCTGGTACCACAAAGGCTCTTCCTGCTGGGGCTAGGCAGCTGTGGCCCAATGGGAAGCTTGCTGCCTGATGTGCTGTGCGGAGAAATCAGATCATGCAGGCATAATCCAAAAGTGACTGTGTGGCAGGCCATTTAACTGCTGCCTGGCTGTTTTCAGTGTGCCTGGTCATCGCTGGTGACTGAGGTATGCGCAGCTGTGGGAAAACGAACCTCTTCCTTTCTTACATAAGGCTTGAACTTCCTTAGCTGTGCTGGGCGAGTCACTCCTGTGACTTCCTGCAGAAGCTCCCCTGTTTACATGGTCACTGTCTCGAACACAAAGCAGAGGTAACCAATCTACAGAAAGCTCAGGCTTCAGGGATAACAGAGCTTGAAGGCCAGGAGAGACAACACAGTATAGCAGAGAGGTGAAGAAGAGATGGTCACTGAAGACAGTATGAGAAAAGACCACTGGGTTAGTGTAGGAAAACCAGCATAGGCAAGTGGATTAAAAAAAACAAACAGGGGCAATGCAGAGAGTGCATAACTCCTGAAAGGCCATAAGTGTTATGATTAAACAATGATCTTGACGTTTGTAGGGACTGAGAGCATTGAGTGGCATGGCTCTCTGAGCTTCACCTCAAAGCTAGTGAAAGTCAGAAACTGCATCTTCAGCAGCTCTAACAAAAGGCTCTTGTTCCAGCCAAGCTGAAAGCCAGGGGCTTATTCAGACACTGCTGCAGGCAACTAAGCCTGTAGAACATGCTCCTTGTCCTCTACTGCAGTACAGAGATCTCCAGCTGACACGAAGCTCAGATGGAGCATGCAGGCAATAACGACTGTTGCTGGATTGATCTAGACACTGAGGGGTAACTCCAGAATTGGCACTTTAAATCCTTCCTGGTAAAGAATGCAAATATATTCTGTCCTTAAGCCCACAAATAATTTATATAGTCAGGAAACATGATGATTTGTATTCTGCGTCTGGGAAGATGATATGAAAGTAGGAATAACCCCTAAGGGACCATGCTTGAATTTTTTAACTCTGCACATCCTTTCCAGAAGCTTTAGCTAAGACTGTTAAGTGAAGAGAAGTTTGCTGCTATAGCCTTGTTTTCAGGTGTTCCGGTACGGGATTCTTGCTTTCTCCTGTGCCTCCCCAGGTATCCTATTAAATAACTTGTCATATCTCTACTTAGGATGGAGACATCCTAGCTTCCAATTTTCCTGTGGACACGCAAGTTGCTTACATCCTAAGTCTTGGAGTGGTGAAGGAGTTCAGAAAACATGGAATAGGTAAGATGGTGCTAAGTGACAACTCTGTTTCTTTTATTTGCCACATGTGGCTAATGGGCATGACTGAAGGAGCTTCACCATTTCACTGGAATACGCTTTTGAAACAAGCTTCTTGCCGATGTGTAACCAGCAGTTGGGAAGGTGGTGCACTCACATCCCCTTCTTGGTGTTAATACAGATGCACTGAGATGTTTTTACTGGTGTAGGCACAACACAATGTGCAAATGTTTCTGAAGAGCACGGGGCTTTGTCTGTCTTGTTCCTAGGGGACAGCTGAGCACACCAAAAACTTGCAGTCAGCCTCAGCAGCAGGACTGCAAGTGCTAGGACTTCACTCTGGAGCAGGGTTTGAAACAATTTTTCATGAGTATCAGAAGCCTGGTCCCTGAGGCAGAAAACATAGCTGCTTTTAACAGTTCAACTTCAACAGATCAAACATTTAGAAAAAGGCAAAGGGAACTGGAAAAAGTGTGTAACTTGGACCTGATTAAATCTGTCAAATGCATGTAAAAGCTCTGAATGCCTGCTGCAACACACAGCATTTTTGCAGCCATTTGAAAATCCTGCAGTCAAAAGGGCTTATCTCCATTTAGAGCAGGATGTGTTTTGTCCTCAAAGTGCCCTTCTGATCCAGTTTTAAGTATCTTTGATCTGCAAAAGGAAATAGGCCAGGTTTGGCAGCATGACCCAGTGTTGCACATCTGGAGTCTCCTCAGTGGATACAGGTGTAACTCATTTTCTTCAAGTCCTCCCTTCTCCCCTAGTCATATTCAGAATGGTACAAACTGATAGGATACATAAGAATGACCAGAAGAGACGTCAGTGAGAGCACTGTATTTAAAACTTGCATTGAAATACTAGTGGAGATAAATTTTCTGTACAAAGAAGAAAATACTAGCACAGGATGTTCAGAGAAGGTGGTAAAGAGGTCTTCTGTTCTGTAAAACTGTGGTGGGTTTGAGTCTCCTTTCAGTTTCCAAATCCTAATTTTTTTTTTCTAACTCCATCTTGCTGGAATTTTCTCCTTTCAGAATCAGTATTTCCTGTATCCATTACATCTATACAGCATGTTGCTGTGCTCTCTCAAAAACTTTAGACCTGTACCTGTAGCAAAACAACCTAAAGAAGCTGCTGCCTGCTGCCGCTTTTACTGAGACCTTTCTCTTGAGAGTTTTTCTACTTGTGTTTGAAGCTGAAGTCTTTAATGCAGGAGGCTTTTCACCCCAGGCATACTTCTAAGCACTAAAGCTCTGATTTTTCTCTGGCAGGCATTAAAAGGCTTTGGTTTCTAGTTCTCTGCTATTCTTAAACCAGAGGGCAGTTGGATTTCTGTGAGATAGAAGAGTGGAATATCTCATAACAAAATTAAACTGCTCTCCTGTTGATGTCTCTCAGTGTCTTTCTGTGTTTAGCTGATATAAATTCTCATTAAGTATCAAGTGACCATGAAGTCAGGGCTGTTGACTTATGCTCTGAAATCCTGTGGGTCCTGCTGAAAGTCTTACGTGCCCTGCAGATTGTGAAACAGCACCGTAATTTTCATCTGTGCTTGTATTAGCTAAGCTATTTCTTTAGCCTGTTGTTACCACATCTGATGGAAGAAGTTCCCCTGCAGGTTCTGCTGAGTACTTCATGCCATGTTGAGGTGATTTGGATGAACCTCCAGGTCTCGTCTCTTGGGGCTAGAGTATCCTCTGTGCTCTCCTCTGGTTTCTCCTGCTGACTAGTGGCTGCAACAAATTCAGGTTGAATGAGACTATGCCTCAGCTATCTTCCTTAGAAGGGATCTTAAAATCCTACCAGTTCTTAGATTTTAATTCAAGTTCAGCAGATGAAATGCAATAACCTGCTTGTGAAGTCCTGTTTTGACACTCTGCTGTTTTAAATGGCTTTAAAATAAATAAATGTGATAGAACAGATACCACTGAAAATGACTCACTGACCTTCCCCAAAGCTGAGAGCTGCTTGGCTGGGGATGGGCATTATTGGCAGATTCCCATGTCTGGCTCATCTTTGTGGTTATTGAATCAGAAGTTTGTGTCTTTATAAAATCTGTTTTGTGAAGCCATAGTCATAGGTGAGATGAGATTCATATTAAAAACATGTAGTGTGGTCCTGTTAAATTCCTCAAGAAGGGAGGTCTGTGAGAACTGGGTGGGATCTGGGGTCTTCAAGCGTGTGCAGCAATCGCTGCTTAGACACTGGGTGCAGATCTCAGCTGGGACCTATGAACCCTTGTGCTGGCCCTGAGAAGGCAGCTGCACTGTGTGATTGTGCTGCTCTTTCCTTCAACAGGTTCGCTCTTGCTTGAAAGTTTAAAAGACCATATATCAACGACTGCCCAAGATCACTGCAAAGCCATCTACCTGCACGTCCTCACGACTAACAACACAGCAATAAACTTCTATGAAAACAGGGACTTTAAACAGCACCACTATCTTCCCTATTATTATTCCATCAGAGGGGTCCTCAAAGATGGCTTTACCTATGTCCTGTACATCAATGGCGGACATCCACCCTGGACAATCTTATATCCTTTACCTTCAGTCTGATTAGCAGTGGAGCATGCTAAGCAGACACCAAACCATGTTTTGGGTTAACAATAGCAATCTAGCAAAGCGTGAACTAGGTCTGGGGACTGATGCCTGCTCAGATGCGAGTTTAATCTGAAGCCAGCAGGAAGGCAATGTTAGAGGGATTTGACAGTGACCCGTTTGTGCCCAAGCTCCCCCAACTCCTCTGGGAACAGTTCAGGGAGGCAGTGTAGGATGGTACATTGAATTCTAAGTTGGAGCAAATTTGATGCCGGTGATGGTGAATGCTGGTGTTAAGCCAAAGTGCTAGGTGTGCTTTGGCTTGTGGGGTGCAGGATTTGGCCAGGAGCATGGCAGAGAAGCCCTTGGTCTTGATTCCTGTGACCTAGGATCCCCTGTGACTCTGGCCTGGCCTGGATCTCAGCAGGCTGCTCTCAAACTGACTTTAGGAGTTTGTTTCAGGTCACTGGATCATGGAGAAGAAACTTGACCTTTCCCGGGTGTAGGTAGTCAGTCCAAACCTCTCCAGGCAGGTGGATGGATTGCCATCCCCATGGGAACTTGCTGTGGAGTGCAAAGGGAAGCAGCAGCTGCTTGGAGGAGGTATTTCCCATACAAGTTGGAGCCACTGTTCCCAAATTGCCACCTTTTTCAGTGCAGACCTGCTTTTGACAGAAAGGAGCAGGCAATTAATACAAGGAGCAGATCTGTCTAGCTGAGCAGAGCAGCTTTCACTGTATCATGGGGTCTCTTTAGGGAGTGCTAGTCCACAGAGTAGTTTGTTATTTCTTAAGTTACAGGGTAGATGTTGCTGTCCTTAACTGATGGCCACTGACTACCTTCAGCACATTGGATCAACGCTAGCCAGCCTGAGCCCGTGTTCAATTCCCCAGAGGATATATCGACAAGCCCAGAGCCTTCTCTGCAGCCTTCTGCCCTGGTCTGGCATTTCTGCCAAGAGTGGCATTGAATATAGTCGGACGATGTGACTGGATCAGAAGATGTACAAAAAGCAGAGGTAGGTACCGGGGGGAAAGTTCCCTCCTCTGCCCAAGGCCAGCAGCGACGCGGTGGCAGTGCCCCGTGGCTGCTGTCCTGGGGCAACTGTGAGAGTGTCCTCAAGCGAGGGCTGCTGAAGCTGCAGCTCTGCTGCTGGGCGAGCTGCTGTGTAAGGTGTTGGGGGCATCACTGTGCTCTCATCTCCAGCTGGTGGCCAAACTCCTACTGGTTTCATTTGAAGGGGATTTGAACTCTGATCTTGTTTACTTGAGCCCAGAGCCTGACAGCAGATTGAACCTGTCCCTGGTGTCCCTATCCTTTTCCCAGCTGTGTTAGACCAGCTTGCGAGACCCAGAGTGACTGAGTCCTCACTCTTTCCCCAGCTCAGTGTCCCAGCACAGTAACTGGTAGCCCATTTGCTGCCAGTTGCATTGCATGCATCTGATAACAGGGTCTTCAGGACAGTGGCCCCCCAGTATGCTTGAAGAGACCCATAGCACCTGGTTTCCCTAAGACAGCTGCCCTCTTTTCTTTCCATAGGATTGTTCTTCCTTTCATCTCCTGAACCATCCGGCTCTGTGATGATTCCAGTGATGACGGTTCTTGGTCAGTGACCCAGCCCCTGGACGGGACTCCTTGTTCCACAGGTTGACTGAGATTTGGTAGACTTTACACTTGACAGGCTGCAGTCCTGACTTACCCCTGTGGCCTGGAGCCCGTGAGCACTGTCTGGGCTGTCATGCGAGGCATCTGGCTGTGCCGTAGCTGAGGGCCCTTTGCGTCACCAGTCTGTGTGCATGTTGCACTCTCCCTGCCACTTCCCTTGCCTCTGGTTTGCTCCTATTTGTATATGTGATTTAGAGGGGTTCAGCTGCTGCTTCCACACCATGGCTACTGAAAGCAGCATGAATGAGGTTAATGAATCTGCACTGACCAACCATGTAAATGAGCCGTAAGCACCCTGGCAGGCCACTGCTGGCAGAATATACAGTTGTGCCCTTGTTGCTGGGGAAGGGGAGAACTGGGTGAGGGGAAGTAGAGAGCAAAGATCATGTCTGGGTCCTGCCAAATCAGCTCCTGGTGCTTCCTGCAGGTAACTTCCAGGGAGGTGAACTGCCTCGCATGAGAAACTACCCAGCCCCAACAGCCCTCTGGAGTGACTTAAAAAGCAGCATCTAATTCAGGATGCATCAAGTAGAAGGCAGGGAATGAAATTGCTATTTCATAGTGAAATATATATATATTATACTGTATAGATCTTTCTGCCTTTGTCCAAGTTGGAACGTAGCAGGGGAGGGGAGCTGGGGATGTAGAGCTGCTGCTGCAGCCAGAGCCCTGCAGAGTCTGGTCCAGAGCCCTTCTCCTCCACTGCATGCACCCTCCTTTGGCACCAGGGCTGGACCCTTGCAGCGTCTTTAGGGATGAGCTCTGTGCACAGATCACACTGCCTTTTCCTTGCTGAAGAAAAGCCTCCCCAGCTGCTCACTGGCATGCTTCAGGCCATAGTCTGGGCTTCCCCCGGGGCTGTGCCGGCCCGTGTCCTGGCTGCAGGACCCTCTCCATGGCTGGGCCAGCCTGGGGCTGAGTCTCGGCTCACTGGCGTCAACATCTAGCTCGTGTGCTGCAGCCAGGCCAGGCACTGTTCCTGTGCCTCAGAGCAAGGTTGGGCGAGTGCTTTGCTTTTAAGGTGGGAGTCTCTGCAGCCCATCCAGCCCGGGCATGTGTCAGAGGCGCAGGTATCCCTTGAGCCCTGCCACGTTCCCCTGGTGAATCCCCCTTCCCTGGCTGAGGCTTTTCCTCTGCTCAGCACCATGTTCCTCATTCCTCTCTCATTTTGAAACTGGGGCTTGAGCAAAGGAGGTCTAAGCTGCAGCTGGTGCATCGCCTGTGTGTGCAGGCAGTGCCAGTTCTGGCAGTAGGTGTGGGCAGGGCCTGGGGATGAGACACAATACAGGTCAGGCTTAGACTTAGAAGAGAAAGAAAGCATGTTAAGATCTTGCAGCCCAGATGACTGTACAGTCACGTCAGTGTCTGTAAGCCCCTGAGGTGGGAGTTAATTAATAAAAGGGTGCAGGAGGTGAGCTTGCTGTGTGTGGTACTATGCTGGTTCCTGAGAAGGGTGGCTGGGACTAGCTTCCCCTTCCCCGCTGCTGCCACGGGGCTGGCACTGTGTGCTGCTGCTCAGCTCGGAGGTGGCTGTGGCACAGAAAGTCCTGGTGAGTGCAGCTTCCCCTGTGGCCCTGGCCAGCCCTGCAGCCTGAACTGCAGGAAGCAGCTTGATCCAGCCTGAGGGGCTGGCACATACCATGTTTTGGAGCAGCAGAAGGCTGTTCTGTTGGGAGGTGCTGGTACCCTCTTCTGGGGCTGAAAGAGGTCTAGCTCAATGACTGTTTGACACAAAGTAAGAAGGTGTCTCTGTGAGGACAGTCAAGCTTGGAGCTGTTGGAGAGTCCATCCTCGGAGACCTTCAAGCCCCAAGAAGCCAGGGCTGACCTCAGTGTGGGCCTTGCTCTGAGGCTGTTGGAACAGATCACTTCAGAGGATCCTTCCAACCTACACATCCCTGGTTCCCCTTCAGTTTAGAAGCACAAGCAGCATGCTGCAGTCAGCTGGGTGCAAAGTTGCAGCTGCTGCCCTGCATGCAGCAAGCAGGCTGAGTAAGGCTCAAGGGACTGTTTTGTGGCAGAGGACATGTGATGGGGCAGGGAGATGCAGGCTGAGCTGGGGCAGATGCAGCTTTGGCTGAGGTTCCTCTTGGGGTTTTAGCTGGGCCATGGGGTGGGAGAGGGGCTCTGCTGCCGGGGGACTGAGATAGCATGGTGTGTTGGCAGCCTGCTGCCACCGACATTCCCCTCTGCGGGGCTGTGTGCTCCTGCCTGGGAGTGATGTGGTGGAGCCGCTTGCAGAAGAGCGGGGCAGGTCTGCGCAGCCAAGGGCTCAGCTGAGCAGACAGGGGCATCCTGTGCATCCCCTTCTGTCCTGTGGAGCTGGCTGGGTCCTTTGGCCAGGCTCCGGCTGCCACCACCTCACCGAGGTGGCTTGGCTGCCTCCAGCCTGGCCTTGCTGCCTCAGCAGGTGCCCTGGCTGTGCTCCCCTGCCTGACCTTGGTGCCAAGCAGCTCACTTGCCGAGGCCCTGGTGGGGAGGCTTTGGCTGGCCCCCACTGGCAGGGGAGGTAGCAGCAGGGGCTACTGTGACCCTAGCCACAGCGCTATCCCAGGGGAGACCTGAAGCACCCTTCCAGCCTCACTTGTGTTACCACTTTTTGGTCTTGGGTGGTTTTTTGGGTT